>NC_089156.1:9057994-9088247 GCF_009819655.1 Sylvia atricapilla
GATCAGTAAACGCTCTCAGATCCATGGATTTGCCTGCATTCATTTGGGCTGGAGCCCCGCCAGGCGCCGAGCTGCGCAGCCACCGCTCCTCCCTGGGGACATCGGCGCCACAAAGCACCGGCGGCAGGCAGGGAGCAGAGCCCCCACCTTCCTCATGGAGATTCCCCATCTTCCCTATGGAGATCCCTCCCCATTCCTGGGGCCTGCAGCCCCCAGCCCTGTCACAGAGGAAGGGAACGGGCTGGGGTGGTTTTCTTGGGAGCAGCTGGGAGCTCACCACCCATCGCTGCGGCCACAGCTGAACCCAGGGCTCTCCTGAGCAGCTCTCCCTTTGTTTGGTGGATTCTAAAGCCCCACAGTCTCCCTGGGGATTGGAAGGTGTCTGAACAAGTCCGTTATAAAATCCACAGCCAAAGCTGCTCCTTCTGCCTGTGCCTGGTGAGCTGCACAGCCCAGGACCCCACACCATTGCCCCATCCCATCCCAGCCCAGCCCTGTGTGCTCAGAGAGAAGGTGTGGGAACCACAGGGAAGCACGAAAAGACCATCTCATACCTGGTCTGATCTGTCCAAACAAAAATGGCAAAGCAGAGGATGCACAAGGAGGACGAGGGGACGGGGAGAACCCCCAGGGGTTGTCCAGCCCAGCAGACACCTGCTGCCCCTGCTGCTGTGCCCTTTGTGTCCTCACCACTCCTCCAGCCCTGGCTCTGCCAGGAGTCAAACGCTGGAGAGTCTTTCCTGCCCAGCTGTGGGATGTGCCCCCTTCATTACAACCCACTGGCAGGTTAACTTCTTCCCCATGATCCTGCTCCTGTGGATGCTGGGTGCAGGTGGCTGCTGTTGTTAACTATTTATTACTTGGGGAGAGATTTTCGGCGTGTTCCACATGATTATTTCCCAACACTGCAATTTGGGACTCGCTGGGCGGCTGCGAGGTTTGTTTCTCACAGAGGTGACCTCCCTGCAGCTTGCTGCATGTCAGAGTTTGAGGAATATACTTGAGTTGCTGGGTAGGTTGTGTGCATCCCCTGACCTCAATCGTTTTCACACTGTGAGAACTGCTGGGAAGTGGTTTGACACAAAGTGTTTATAATCTCCATCAGAAGGAAGGGAAATGATAATGGGCCCATCTTAGCAAAAAGGAGACAGCCACCAGGCTCCCTTCGAACAGTGGCCTTAAGCTCTGCTCTGATTCAAGCATTATAATTAGTAAAGAAACAAGCTGTAATTAAATTAGGGAATGGAAAGGCAGGAGTGCAGCCACCACAGAGGGTGGTTAGGGGAGCTGCTGCCTGGCTAGAGGGGCCATCAGGGGCAGCACAGCCAGGACCACGACAGAGACTTTGTTATCACCTCATCCTCCTGCTCCATGCAGCAATTGGTCACTGGAAACCAGTTAGAACTCTCCATGGAATGGTGATTTCTGGGCTTTTGCTATGACATCAGGCCCCTGTTCCTGGAGCATGTGATTTTTATTGTCCCCACCAGCACACAGGAGTTGGGGCTGATGATGGGGCAGTGTCTGGTCCCCAGGGACCCCTCCAGCTCTGGGGTCCCCATCAGAGTCCCCACACATGCAGCTTGGTCCTTGTTTTGGGCCAAGAACAGGCTCTTTTGGGAAGAAAACACTGCATCTGGGGATGCAGGGTCCTGTAAAGTGTCCTTGGCGTCCAGGTCCCCTCAGCACCACCGTGTCACTGTCCCCGAGGCCAGTGGCTGTGTGTGCACACCCAACCCTTCCCCTGCAGGTGTTCCTTACTGCACCAGGCTGCTCCTGAATCCCAGCACAGCCCATCCCTTGCTGCAGAGACCTGCAGAGGGGCTGCTCTGAGCCTCCCTGGGGGCACAGGGGCAGGGGTGGGTGCCACTGCCCAAGGTGCTGCCGGCTCCAGCTCCTCAGAGATGCAGCCAAGACGCTCCGGCCGTGCAGATTTATTTCCTGGCTTTTAGCCAGCCTAGGAATGGAAATACTCTAGAGGGTGAAAGGCTCATAGTCAAGAGCTCTTCACCTCTTCCCTGAAAGGACCTCTCATCCTCATTCACTCAGGGGTTTATTACCACTCCACTGCCTGAGAATAACTGTTTGCAAAGACAGAGCTTGGAAAAAATAAGCTGCCCAGGTGCTGGAGTGCTCAGACCTGTCAGTGCTGAATTCAAAGCAGAGTCAGTTTGGGTCTCTTCTTCCTTCTTTCATTTGGATCTGGAGGAGCAGGCAGTGGCTGTGATAGCTGGCCACCAAAGAGGCTTTACCTTTAATGTATGTGCAAAGGTGATGACACCTTCCCCAAGAGAAACCCAAAAGAGGAATCCCACTGTTGAAACAGCCCTGTGGGAACTGCCTACAGCGACACATCCAGTCCTTATAAGCCACAGGGAGGCTGAGGAGGAGGAAGACAACAGCGTACTTCCATGTCCTTCTACCACCCTGCCCAGCTCCTACTGCTTTTCATCACACTGTGATGGCACTGGACCATTCCGTTGCATTTATTCACATTGATTCTGATGTTTTCCCCCAAGTCTTGACATGCAGGTACAGGCTGCAGTGGTCAGCAGAAACCTGCCTTGTGACAGACCCCAGGGGACGGCTTTGGGGACATCGGCAGTGGGGACACGGCGTTGTGCGCGGCTCCAGCGCCGGCCCCGATGGCAGGAGAGGTAGGGCAGGTTGTGCAGGGTGGGAGCAGGGCTGGCACGGGAGCAGGGCTGTGCCCACCGGCGCGGGAGCTGCGTCTGCCACCCAGGCTGAGGCTCCCGCGCTGCCACCCGGCTCCGCAGCCCCGCGCAGGCTGCCTGCACCGCACCGAAACAGGCAGCTAGAAAGTAAACAGTGTCTGAAACCTATTCTCATTAGGCTAATTTACGAATAAATTACCATATTCAATGGCCTTATTTTTACTGCTCGTTAACAGGCCCATGATAGGATGATAATTATGGGATTTTAAGTGGCTAATGGCAGCTGGGGCGTCAAAAGCAGTTTTTACGAATCTGTTTATGGCAGGGAAGGTGACAGGAGGGTGGGACACTGAGATGTTGGAATCGCATGTCAGGGAAAAAAAAGCTTTAATTGTTGAGTATTTATTAGAGAGGAGGGAAGACTGTAATTTAAAAATGAAACTCTGAAAAACAAAAAGGAAATTAATTAGTCTCCTCAGCGCTCCGGTGGCTAGTGCTTAAGGAGGACCTTGCCGGTCGGCAGGTGGCCTTCGAGGGTCCCCAGGGCCACCGCGCAGTGTGGCCGTCCCGTGTCACTGGGCGCTGTCCTCTCCACGCGTGGTGCAGAGCAGTCACTGATGCTGTCAGGACAAAAGGGGCTCTGGTGGAGCTGCAGCAGCCGGGTGTGAGGGGTGTGAGGCCGCGGTGGCCAGCACGGTGATCCCGCCAGCAGTGGCTGCATCCCGGTTTTGTCGTGAGAGGTTGGGTCACTGTCCCCGCTGCCAGCAGGGCTGCTGCACATCTCCCTCCCAACCATCTCCCTCCCAACCATCTCCCTCCCAACCATCTCCCTCTGTCCCAATTTCCCAGTAGCCGGTGTTTTTTTCCCAGTGTTTAGCCTGGCTGCTCATCATCTCCCATCTCCACCGATTCATCTTGATCTTTCAGTTTAGTATGCAGCGCTCGGAAAACAAACACGTACCAGACTGACAGTGGGAATAAATATCGTGGAGATGTTGATTAGCATTTGATCCCAGCTGGGCCTCTGGAAGCTGCAGCACTGGAATGCCTTGGCAGTTTTTTAATGCTGAATAATTTGATTAGATCAGTGGCTGAGCCTGCTGCTCGCGGTGAGATAAACCCTCCCCACCCCCCCCCCCCCCCCACGCCGCTCCCTCCCTGCCTGCCTTTGCTTTCTTTTATGGGGCCTTAAATACGTCGTTTAATCAACTCTACAATTTCAATTTAGCACAGTTGTTGACTCGCATGGATGATAAGGTTCTGGAGACCCCACAGATCGTTGCCTGCTCGAACAGTGCCGTTCTCCACGGCTCTGCTGCCGAGCCCGGCCCGGCCCAGCCCCGAGCCGGGCTGTCACTCAGCCACGGGGACATCTCCGGCCTCTCCGTTGTGCCATCACCAACGGGGACATGTCCCCTCCACACGGTGACACGAAAGCAACCAATGGTTTGTGTTCAAAACCACAGCCGTCACACTTTTTGTTGTTGTTGTTATTTTCTGAAACACTGAGAGCGTGAAGGCGCGGGGGGGAATGGGGGAACCGCGATTACCCCAGACCTCAGCAATCCTAATTAAACACGGATTTCTGAAATCTCCTTCTCTCTCCCTTAAAGAGAAAAGAGTGGGGCACACTCCTACGCTATCTAAACACTTCTACTTTAATCTAATTTAGATAACACTCCTGGCATTCCTTTCCATAGGAGAATAATCAGTTCAGAGGGTGGCCAGCGAGAGTGCAGCGAGCCGCCCTGACTCTTCCACTGCCGGTTTTCCCAAAACACCCCGCTGATGGCTATTTCCAAAGTGTATTTTAAGTATCTTCTTATCGGCAGAATACCATTTAAAAGCAGCCGAGCTTCATCTGAACCACCGAGGCTCCACAGTTCCATTTCTCCTCCTACATCAAAACCAGGAAAACCCTGAATGACAAACTCAGCCTTTTCTATCAGAAAGGAATTATTTTATCTGCAAAAGCAAAACTGTGTATTTTCAGCCACTGACCCAATCCCGGGTAAATAAACAGCAGAGACTCCCTGTGTTTGCTGACACTCATTAGCATTCCCGGCGGTGTGAGGGTGATACTATCTGACAAACCACCAGCTCAAACTTCTCCCTTCGCTTTAGTCGCTTGTGATTCTCACGCACAATAAACAAACCGGCTCCTGCTGCTGCCCGCCCCCTCCAGCCCCCCTGCGCCGCTCCCGCAGCTCTCCCGTACCTTCCCTGACCTCCCGCACCTGCGGGCGAGCGCCAGCACAGCTCCCGCATCCCTCCCGCATCCCCTCCGCATTCCCCCGCATCCCCCCGCATCCCCTCCGCATCCCCTCCGCATCCCCCCGCATCCCCTCCGCATCCCCCCCACATCCGCCCCGCATCTCCCCGCATCCCCCCGCATCCCCTCCGCATCCCCCCGCATCCCCCCGCATCCCCTTCGCATCCCTCCCGCATCCCCTCCGCATCTCCTCCGCGCCTTTCACACCTTCCAACGCCTCCCGCAAACCTCTGGGATATCTCCCACACACTCTCCCTGCCCCGGCGGGACGGCTCTGCAGGACCCGGAGGACTTGTCCCAGTCGAGGGCAAGGATACAGCCTGCCAGAGCACAGGCAGCTTGATGAGGTGACACAGTGGCTGAAGAGGGCTGGGCTGGAGGTGCTGGAAGTGCTGCTGTCACCTCACGGGGCAAGGACAGCCCGGGGGAGCAGGACAAGGCACCGCTGGGGATGTGCTGGCGTTTGAGTGCAACAAGTACAACCCCTCTGAAACCAACGGGAGCCACAGGCTCCAAGGAGGCCAAGGTAAGGCACCTCAAACGAGCAGCTTTGATTTATGTCGAGCATTAGATCCTTCTCCAACTGGTAAAAGAACATGTTAAGAGCATAAAAATAGCCATAGTGGCTCATCCCAGGGGGAGAGCAATGGTGAACACCCACTGGAGAGCACAAGCACAGAGCAAGTGAACAATGATACTTCATCAAACACTCTATTAACCTCCAGCAATTTATGGCTCAAGATCCTTCAAAGCCAGAAATAATGTCTATGTATGGATGTATGATGGATTTTTCTGACATTAATTTGTCCAGTAACTTTTTGAACCCATGTAAATTTTACCTTGCACAGTCTTGGTGAAGGATCTGAGAGCAGCCTCCTTCCTGCTGGGTTCAACCTCTGCCAGCCCCCTCAGAGTCCTCCAACCAGCAGCTAATCCTTGTTCACTGTCCTGGGTTTACAGATTCCTCTCGTGTCCCTTCTCAGGCTGAAAAGCCTCACCCCAGGGAATCCTGACTTTATCCTCACTCATCCCTGGGCCCCTCCCTGGACTTTCCTCACATCTATTACTGGTTTGTGTCATGGATTGGGAGCAGAACAATGCAGGGTTTCAGGTAGGGCTGCCACACAGATGTCAGTAGCACCACAGTGCTCTTTCTTCAATGCCTGCTTTCCCCCTAATTATTTTCAATATTGATTGGAAAGTACTGGATGTAGAACTAGTGTTTTCGGGGAGTTATTTGTTGCAGCCTTCAATTTTCACTCCTGGGTACTGGCCCTCAGTACAAAGTCCTCTGAGCTCACAAGGATCTGATTTCCAGCTCTACAACCCCGCCAGAGCTCAAGATTTGACATTGTATGCCTTGAACTCCATCTGTCCAGCCTTCCAACACCACACCAGCTTGTCCCCTGTTCGTCCCAGTTCTCCAGCTGGTGGCCATGCACAGCAGCTCTGCCATCTCTTCTGTCTCACTCTTCATTAAAACTGGTTGCATAAATCAATTTCCAGAATTTTTGTACCAAGAGGAGGCCCATCCATGGAAGTGTTCAAGGCCAGGTGGATGGGCTTGGAACAGTTTGGTTTAGTAGAAGGTGGTCCCTGCCTACAGCACAGGGTGGAACTGGATTACCACTATGGTCCTTTTAATTTAAATGAAAGAATATATAATATCAGAATTAGATTACTTATATCCCATTTGAGCTGCTGGGCAAATACTCCTGGTTCCCAGTTCTTCATAACCACTCAGGTGATTTTGGTTGCCTTAAACTCTGAGTCAACACTTCACCTTGAGCAGGTAGAGCCACAAGCCCGTGGCTCTGGGCTTGCTGTGCTTGGCAGCTGGTGGACCCTGCTCCAAGGCACAGCTGGAACCAGGGCAGGGCGTGTGGGAACAGGGGGCAGAGCGAGTTATGGGCACCAAAAACTGCAAAAATGCCACAGAAATGGATGCAGAAGCCAAGCCTTTGGTGTCAAGAATGTGACACTTCCAACAAAAATACGAGGTTTGTTGCCGTTGTTCAGAGTGAACACACACAACCGGGCCCCTGCATCGACCTCTGGTTGTCGTGTACCTTCTGCACAAGGTGCTTTGCATAGAATTAAGGACAGGATTTGTTTCTTCAAACTTTTGCAATTTAACATCTGCTTGTTTTGGTAAATCTGACAGGGACTCTCTTTTGTCTCTTTTATTTTATTTATTTTTTTTTTAAACCGAAATTCTATGAAAAGTGTTTTTAAAAGTGGCTAACTGACAAGCCTACACAGGCTGCCTCCACTCAGGGAGCACTCGCACAGTTGTTAACTTGTTAGACAGGAGCTAGATTACAATCATAATAAATGATTTGCTGTCCTCCTTACATTCAGACATGTAGCTTTTAAAGTGTAGCTGTCATCCCTGAATCAGATTTAGTCAAATGCTGTGTAACTGCAAAATTATCCTATCCTTACCTTTTTTTATTCTCCATATAATGGACAGTTAAATTGGATTTTCAAATTTTGAAGTGCATATGTTTTTTCAAATCCCCACAGGGTTGCCATTTTTTCATTTCTAAAGCAACTCACTAATGTTTATCATTACCACACAGAAATATTACAATTCTTAAGGGGCACCTTATAAAATAAGTACAGGAGAATATGCTTTATCGTCTCAAAATGAAACCAATTTCTCAGCTGATTTGCAATTATTTACATGTTAGCATTGATTTTCTGCTGATTTATAGCCCCACATGCCTGTGTCTTTGCTGCTTTCTAAATAAACAGCATCAGGCTGAGGAAGCCAACACTGAATACGGAGCTTTGTTCCAGCTTCTCTCTATTAATGAGTTAAATCTTTTACCAATAGTGCCTGGTCTCCCCGAGCACTGAGTGCAAGGAGAAGTCATGCATGGTATTTTATAAGGCTGGAGTTCTGGTATGCTATAAATAATCAGGAGGTGTGGAGAATCCAAGGGGAAAATAGAGATCTCAGGGAAGCACAAGTGTAAAAATGTTGGTCTCGCAATTATTCTTTTTTTCTAAGCTATAAATTTGGAGATTCAGGCAGCCGCAGCTCGTGGAACACGGTGCTGGGGACATTTTATTTTATGCAGCCATTTAGGACCCTTCCTTCCATGGCAGCTTTCCAGGGTACCTGCTGCACACCTGGGCTCCTGCATCCAGCAGGGTCCCACCGCATCCAGGAGCCACGCAGTACACGCCAGCCCTCGCTGAGGATTGCTTCTGAGTAAGTTTTTGAATGGCAGGTAAATTATTCATTGGCATGTAAAATAATACTCTCAGCCTTAACTAACGGGGTAGTAAAAATAACCCCTGGCAAAGACCTCATCCTGCCAAGGTTTGGTTCATCAATAAACAACCCGAGAGCACCGACACGGCGCTTTGGAAGGGCCCAGCGTGGCGAGGGGCGATTCGGAGGGAAGGGGCTGAGATTCTAATGTGCATCAGTCTGGGGAAATGCGCCTTTCCCACTCTGTAAGCTGCAATGTGCAAATTCTGTGGATAATTAATGCAACAGTTCCTTCAGCAGCATCAAAAGACCACTGTTTAATTCAACATCCTACAACGCGGTCGTGTGACCGCAGCGAGGAGCGTTATTCTCAACTGGCAGTGAGTGACAGAGGGCATCAAGCATTCCTCTGGAATGCTTTTGCCTCTCGCCCCAGTGGCACCTCAGGTGTGGCTGAGCTGCATTAATGCCGGGAGGTGCTGCCAGCCCATGCCAGGCACGCTCCCCTGGGGAATGCCAGCCTGACCGGGCACCGTGCCGCAGCCCCTCCATCCCTCCATCCCTGCCGCAGCCCCTCACCCTGACCACCCTGCCGTGGTCACCAGGACATCTCAGAGGAGCCAGGAAGGGATCTGGCCACTGCAAGCCCCTGCAGAGAGGTCCCGGAGCCGACATTCAAAGCCAGACACCCAAGCACCAGCACTGGGCTCGGTGCTGCTGGACTGGGGCCACCTGAGCGGCCCTTCTGGTACCTTTCTCCTGCCAGGACCGTGCATCTCACAGGCTTTCCAGCCTGTTGACACACTGGCCCCCGTCTCAGGCACCGGAGCTCTAGTGTAAAAAAGGCAGAGCAGGTCACAGCTCAGTTCTTTGGAGGGGTCACAGGGGCTTTGGCACGATGTACTGCCGGGATGAGCGTTGGTGACCGGCGCTCCCCAGCTCTGGAGCCCGCCCAGACTTGCCCGGGAGACACACGCAGGGCGATTTGGCAAACTCCAAACTCCTGCAAATCCAACTCTAAATCTCAGCGATTCAATTCCAAAGTGTCAGGAAGGGCCTGGCCAAGGGAAGACGGGTCTGTGGCCTTGCCCCATCCCTTCCCCTGCGGGCACTGGGTGCTCCCCCCAGGCAGGGAACCGCTGTGGCAGCCACAGCAAGGCAGCAGCCAGGCTGCTTTGTGCCTGAGCACATTGTGCTTGCTTAATGATGGGGGTTTGTTTTTTTTCCTGTTGACATTGTCATAATTGTTACCCATCGATTGACACACAGACTGCTCGAGCGGAATACACCAAGGAATGCTCCGTGCCAAATTATTCACTCTCCACTCGGCTCTAAATTCGCGCATCCTCCTGCAATCAAACCACAACCGCAGCCGCAGCTGGAAAACAAAGGTCCTGCAATGTCCGCGAGGAGATGTGGAAGCTGGCAAGGAGCGGTGGAACATCAGGCTCCCGGTGCTCCCACCGCCTGTCAGTGACGGGTGTGTGACAGCAGTAACGACACCGCCAGCAGCGCCGGCCCCCGCCGTCTGTGCAGCTCCAGCCACAGGGAGATGCAAGAGGGAAAACGGATGGCATCGACTGGACTGGGCTGAGCATCCGAATCCAACCGAGAGCAAGGCAGAAAGCCTCTCTTACCGCCGCTAGAATGTGAATTTGGGAGCGCAGGATCTGTCCTGCAACCATACATTACAAATAACCCATCCGAGTTCTGGGTTGGTTTAAGGTGACACTTAAACCATGGAGGTCAGGGGCCGCACTGCACTGCACCTCTTGTAGGGCAGCACTGGGATGGGCTGGACTGTGGCTTGGAGCCAGGCTCCGTGCCAGCAGCGAGTGGCTTCCCTACCCTGTCCCCGGAGCGTGGAAGGTGTCACCTGGGGATGAGCACACACTGGAGAAGCATCAGCAAAGTACACTCCCTCCTCCAGCAGGCAAGTTTCCTTTGCAGAAAATCACAGCTCTCCCATTTAATTCTCATGAATATTCATCCGTGCGGGGATCTCATTCAGAGGGAGACCGAGGAGAACTGGTGGGTGCTTATGCAAAAACACAGACACTTGACACCAAAGATGCTTGTTTAGTTGATGTGAAATCTCTCCAGTTTTCTTTTCCCAGTACATACACGGGCTTGGTGGGATGAAATACATATCCAGAGAATCATTCATCAAAGACCTGGAACGACGCAGAGCGCCTGTGATGGATAAGGAAAATGGCCACCTCGGCAGTGGCTTAAGGACAGCCACAAGACATTTTGATGAGGCAAAAAACCTTCCATGGATTTGTGCTGGAAGCAGGTTCAATAGGGGACTGCTATACCATCGAGTGCCAATCAAACAGAGTCATCTGAGCAAATCTGTGGCACAATCTCAGAGGGAGCTGTGGCACGCTAGGGGCTGGGCTGGGCAGGATTAGTCAGGAGCTAGAAAGGGATTAGGGAAAACCTGACATGAAAATGCTTCACTTTGTGTGCATTTTTATACTGTGAGACTATATACGGAGAGCTGTTATCCCACGGGTTGCCAGGCAGGAGCAGGGAAAAACAATGAAATGTATTTTTGGGGGAAAAAGGGACTTGGAAGGAGACATCCTTCCAGTGTGGGAAGAGCGTTGCTGAAGAACCTCTCCTGACCTCGGGGGAGCTGGACAGGCGCCATTCCAGGCACTCCCGAGAAGCCTTCCCAGCCTTTCCCTGCTTTCCTTCCCGTTGTTTTGAGTTAAGGCCGTTGTCAGAAGCAGCTCCCCGGTCCTTCCTGCAGCACCCCGGCCCCGCACCCCTAACCAAGAATTGTTCCTCCCTGCAGGACCCACTGCTGCCGGGCTCTCCAGCATTCCCTTTTGAGAAATCAGGGCAGAAACAGGGCAAGTGGGTCCTCAGTGACTTAAGTGTCGCAGAGCTCCGAAATAAGCCGGGCTAACTAATGGCTCTGCTAAACACCGCAGTGGCTGGCGATGATCTCCGTGGCCATTCCCTGTGAGAGAGAGAGTTGAAATCTGCTGGCGAATCCCGACATTTTTTTTTTTTTTTTTTGGCCATGGTGGGCCACATGCTCAGAGACGCGCTCGCTTCCCCGTTCCGCTCGACTGCAGCTTCGCCGTGATGTAGCAGATTGTTTGAAGGGATCCATGTCAGGATATTTTAGGGAAGGCAGTGCTGTGAATACAGCATCTCTGCGCGTCGCACAAATCCCTTCCCTGCTCGGAAGGAGCCTGGCAGCGCCGAGCTCTCTGAGGGCTGCTGCGGGCGAAGACGGAGGGGCTGCGGTGGAGGCAGATGGACCCGCGCAGCTCTGCGGGGATGGAGCCTGGCTGTGCAGCAGCGCTCGCTGTTGTCCTAAGGAGGGCCTGAGGGGTCCCAGCAGGGCCAGGATCCCGCAGGATGTGTGGGGCCCTTCCCTGGCGTTCTGGGCAGAGCCATGCTGGCAGCGGGCACTCTCACCCGTGGGCAGCGACTCCGCGACTGAGTCCTCCTGAGCAGCTTTGGAGGCTCTTTGAAGGTGGCAGCAGAATGACTTAGTTCTCATCAGCCCACAACTGCTTAATTAGTTAAAAATTTACTCCAGATGAACTTGATTTGAGCTCTCCGGTCGGGGTTTTGGCTGCCTCTTGCCCCCAGCCCCTCGGAGAGAAGGGGTCTGGGATGGAGGAGCAGCGCCAGAGCAGCATCCCGGCTGCAGGATTCCCCCGCTCTCACGCTCTGCCTTTGGAGCTGCAGACTCTTTCAGCAAAGACAATTTCAGTCAACCTGGTTTCTCTAAAATACATCGACTTCAATAGTGTTTGTACAAAGGGAGGGGGAAAAAAAATCCTAAATATTTTCCTTGGGATAAACTCCCGTGTTAGAGCCACGTCCCTTTCATGCTGTTGCACATGGGCTGATATTTAAGGCAGGGACTTATTGTATAACCCAGTGCCTGTGGGATTAAAAAAAAAATAAAAAACCCTCCCAGTCTCCATGGAAATGGAGGCCATATCTTTTGAAAACTGTATCAGAGCTCTCTATCCTCTCCCCTTTATCATTGTATTTTAACCTACCAGCTGCATATTTAAGAGCAGAGCTTGCAAGATGATCTTACCCTTTTTATTATTTTCCCTTATGTGTTAAGGGAGGGAATACTGACAGGGACAAGTGACAGCTCGCTAATTATTCCCTTACTGCCACTGCTGTTCTTTTTTGGACGTGTTGCTCATTTTCCTCTGCTCTTCGCACTGAATAATGCATGGGTCCCTATCAGTATTCATGCGGTACCTTCGGGAACTGCCAGCCTAACTAGCTGATAACTGATTCAGTTTGTAACCGGTGCCTTTGGGAGTTGCAAGGAAAAGTAGCCAAGAACAAATTTAACACTTCTTTCTCATTGCCTCAGAACATCAAGGAGAGGTACAGGAGGGGCCGCTCATGAAATGCATTCGTCGCCCGGAGCTGTTGGAGGTGCAGAGCCGCAGCTCTCCCGTTTAACCCAGCGCCGCGGCCGCGGGGTCAGCGGCATCCAGATGGGAACGCCGGGAGGGAGCGGGCCGGGCCGCCGCCATCCCAAAGCAGTTGTTTTCAGCAGATGCCCTCTCTAGGCTTTGCAGGGAGGTGCCAAGAAAAGCCACCCGGAGCCATCTGTACTTCGGAGCGGCAAATAGTGCGAGCCTGTGCCGGTGCCGGGAGCGCTCGGGGCTATCGGCTGCTATCGGCGTGGCACGGGCACATCGAGGCGGGGACCCTGCCGGGCTCAGCCGGCCCCGCCCGCACCCCCAAAGTGCAAACTGCCGGTGCCGGGACACCCTGCTGACCCCGAGCAACACCCAGCCTGGTCCCTTACAGCAAGGTCTGTCCCGCTCCGAAGCAGCTTCAAGAGCCTCCTCCCGTCCCAGGGAGAACACAAAGCGAAGGAGGATGGGTAAAAGCCATATCCGCTCTTGCTCTGTTAAATATGGTTGTGAGAGGGAAGAAAAGGGAGAAAGCTTGGCATTTCCCCTGTGCCAAATTTGTTAGGGGTGCCTGTTATGCTGGTGCTGCAAGAAACACATTTCCTGCCCCACAAGCGGGGAGGGATGGGCTCACTCACCGCACGGAGCTGCTCCGCTCCCTTCCACAGAAGGATGAAAAACTGCTCTGAGCAGTTGGATGAATATTCCTAGCCGAGCTTTTCATCTGACATGTGTCAGATGGTGTGACCTTAACCACCCGTAATGGCATGACCTTAAACCGCCATCTTCACAGCTTTGCTCCTCTCCAAGTGCAGATATATAGATATATATATTTAAAATGCTGCCGTGGAGGAGAGAAGCGTTGGGTTTGGGGTTGCGTCGAAGTTGTCAGACGTGTCTTCTGCAGGAGCCGAAAGCAGATGGGGAGATGACCTCGTAGGCGTCCATCACGCCTCGTGCGAGGGACAGAGGTTTGAGCAGGAAAATTTTGAAGGTCTTTCTTGAAGCTTGCACTAGGAACTGCTTCCCCAGTTCAAACACAATGAACTTTGTTGAGGAAGTTTTGAAGCTCCTCTCTCCGAGTATCCAGACGAGTGCTAGGCAGGAAGTGAGGTGTATGCCCAAGAGACAAATCTCTTAAACACAGCTAGACTTGGGAGCAAATGCATTTGAGTCCCAGCAGAAGAGACATCTGGGCTGTGCTCAGAAGGACTGGGGTGTGGGGACTCCTCACTGACCCCTGAGTGCCATCAGCCTCTTTGGACATGGCAAACAAGCTGTAGGGATGCAGTGACCCAGCTCAGGGAGCTCTTGACTCAAACAAAGCTGCTGTGTGTTAATTGATTCCTCTCCACTGTTCTCATTTCAAGATTTTCTACACTTCCTCCACTTCCCTGCCCCCAGTGCCAGTCGATCAACTGGCCACAGCAGAAAATCCTGGATGATCTGTCCCATCAGTCCTTAAGGAAACAGGTTGGTGAGGTGGTCACTGACAACCAACAACTCCGGAGGGGACTAACCCCTTTCTCCTTCTGGGTTCTGCAAAACTTGGCAGCACTTTTTATTTAGAACTGCTAAACCTCACAGCTAATTGGGCAAAATTAGGGACATCTTTTAAAAGGTAAAACACAAGTTAAATAATGCTGATCTCTTCATCTTGCTGCCTGTAATTACAGTAGAAAAAAAAATAGGATGTCAAAGAGAAATTGAACTGCAGAATTGAAAATCCCTCGGCAATGACTTGGATTCGTTGCCCCCAGCCTGCTGGAGAGGTTTGGCTCCAGTGGCAGTGGGCACATTGGCCTTGGCAGCATCATTCCTGCGCCTGTTCCAGGGAACAATCCTCCCCAGCCATAGTAAGCCTTGGAAAGACGTTCACCAGTGTCTGTGGAGCCTCTGGGGAGCCCCTTGGAAGACAAGGAAAAAAGCCTCAAGATACTGTATGTCAGTCTATCTCTCACTATAATTGCCTTTATTGATTGGGGACTCATTTACATTTCCATATCTCCGAGTTTCCTGTTAGTGTGCCTGTTTAGATGTGTTCATGGACTAGATTTTGAGAGATTTCATCCCAGGGACAAAAAAAAAGAAAAAAGGCCTTGTTATGTATGAACTCCATGTAAATCTCAAAAGAGAGGTGATGAGGCTTTGTGGCAAAGAAATAACACCAGAAACCGTCGATGAGCGGAAGGAGAGAAGAGGGAGCGGCCATGGCAGCAGAGCCATTTGTCACAGCATCCCCAGCACAGAGTGCTCTGCACAGAATCCCTCCCTTTAGGGAAGCCAAATATCTCCTCCAAATAAAGAGCAGAAATGCATGAGGAACACAAAACCACCAAACCAGAATTTCCTCTCTCCTACAGGTCTGTGACGTGTCCTGAGGGCAGAGCTGCTCTTGCAGATGGGTACAGAAATACCTGCTCAGCTTGGGCTGGGAACTGGCTGAGGGAAGCTGCTCTGCCCTGAAAATTCTGCTGACAGAAATGCTGCTCATGTTCTCTCTGGCCAGCCCTGCTGTGTCAGCTGTCCTGGCTGGTGGCAGAGCTCACCCAGCCGTGGTGCCCCTTCACCTCAGGGCCATGAGGACACCCCCAGCCCTGGGTCACCTCCAAGGGAAGCAGCGATTGCCCCCTTGCTGGGTGTGGAAGAGAAAGTCTGCGAGTGGCAAAAATACCTTTTGATGACAAGAGGGAGCAGTGAGAGTGCCTGGAGGGAAGTTTCAGGTTAGCAGTAAGTAGCTGTGATCCCCAGAGGAATTTAAATTGCCTTGCGCTGCTTCTCACCGGAGTGAGAGAGGGAGACGTGGGAGAGGGTCAGTCTTCTGCATGCCCCCTGCATCACACAGGTCCTTAGCCACAGCACATCTGGGATCAGATGTGGACATGTGGATCACACTGCTTCCCTGACTGGGGGAGTCCCGGTCACCAGGGCTCGGAGCAGTCCGTGTCCTGACTCAGTGATCAGGGCTGCACGAGTCTTTGAAAACAGCCCTCTCCTCCCTCTGCAGCCCCTTGCAGGCTGCCTGCTCCGTCTCACCCAGACTAGACCCAGAATCTGCTCCAAAATGGATGTTTTTCACATTAAAGAGCTGCACAAACATTTTATTTCCCATTTGTGGCCCTTTTGCAAACAGCAGAGAATCCACTCTTTCCTCCAGAAGATTTGTGTCTGAGGGAGCTCCCAGGCTGACATAAAGCTGCCCATACTTTCAAGAGGCCTCTCTGGTAAGCTCTTATTTCTTGGAATCCTTCCCAAAACGAGGCAGTATCACTTATGGGAAGCAGAGAACAGGAGTGATGTGAAGCCCTGAGAAACCCTTCCGTTTCAGCAAAGGCACAAGTGTCACGTCTCTGCACAAATATCAATTATATTTCCTGTACAGCTAATGAGATAGCAGTTGGCAAACATCACAGGTAAACAGTCAGACATAGCCTAGCACATAATTCGGGCTTTTGGGATCATTTTCCTGCACCTAAGGTGTCCCTGAGTGCTGCACCCACTGCTGTGCACAGGTAAAGCCCAGAGTAAACAATGGAGTGCAGTGAAACCTCTGTGAAAACGTCACAGAGCTGGGGAAGGGTCACATGAGGAGCAGCTGAGGGAGCAGGAGGGGCTCAGCCTGGAGAAAAGGAGGCTCAGGGGAATGTTCTGGCTCTCCACAACTCCCTGACAGGAGGGTGCAGCCAGGTGGGTTTGGGAGGAGCATCACAACAAGAGGAAATGGCCTCAAGTAACTCCTTACCCTAAAGGGCTGCCCAGCCCTGGCACAGCTGCCGCAGGCAATGTGGGGTCACCATTCCTGGTGGGATTTAAGAGACATGTGGATGTGGCACTTGGGGGAATTGGGTCAGTGGTGGCCTTGGCAGCGCTGGGGGAATGGTTGGACTTTATGATCTTAGATGTCTTTTCCAACCCAAACGATTCCATGATTCTGTAAGAGACCATATCTGATTCAGCATTATTATTAATCCCATATGTAGCTTATGAAGGGAGGAAAGGCAGTAATTAAGTGCAGTCATAAGTTAAAAGAATTGACCGTGTGTTTTCTTGCTTGCCTGATCTCTGGCAGCGCCTCGTGTTTACTCAGTCATCTGCTGCTGGTTCTGTAACCCTGTGTGCTCCCCCTTTCCCAGCCATGGGCACACTCAGGGGGTGCCCTCCAGCTCCCCAAAGTTCTTCTCAGTAAAGGGAAGAAACCAACTAAGGGGTAGGAAAAGGGTAAGAAAATTCAGAAGAGCCAAAGGAATTGGCAAAAAAAAAAACCAAAAAACCCAACAAAACGAAGCCAAACCCAAAGCAAACAGAAAAACCCCAAGCCCTGAAGGACAGCAAGATACAAAGACATAGAGGGCGAATACATTCAGGAAGATGGTGACACTGGCAATGACACAGACTGTCATGGTCTAACACTGGGCAGGGTGTGGCAGGGAGCCCCCAGGAGCCCAGGAAGAGCCCCAGAACCTGGCTACAGCTCAGAATGTAGCTAGAATTCACAGCCGGCCTTTAAAGGTTGTGGGGGGTTTATTCCTGCAATCCCGCTCCTCACAGGTGGCAGCCTGGGCAGGTGAAGCATAACCAAGGGTGAGAGTCTCAGCCCCGCAGGAAACTGGGTTTGGGTAAATTTTGTGCAAGTTGTCTTGTATTAGGGGATGGCTTATGGGCAAGGAATAAAGATTATTGTCCTTTTTTGAAACAGACAAAAGAAATGTGTGGATCTGGGAGATGCTGGTGTATGGATTGCTTGTGGGGATGGTCCCCAGCTGTAGTGAGAAAGTGAAGTCTCTGCTCCTTGGGAGCTCTCTGAGACCACTGCGAAAGGTCCTTTTAGACTGAGAGTAGGGTGACCCTTTTGGGGAAAGAACATAGATTATTAGTGATGTACTAATATGTACTTTTGGGAAGTTGTGAGCCATGAGGAGAACACGGACCTCAGTCTGGTTCTACTGCTGCCATTTCTCAGATGCTCCTAGATTGGCTTCAGGTCTCTGAAATGAGGATGAGTTATGAGCTCTCTCTGAGTCATTCCTCTCCCTCAGGCAATGGAGGGATTTGGGTTTGTCCTTGCCTCCAGCCATCCTCACTGTCTCTGCCACACCGTGGTCACTTTGGATGCTCTCTGGTCCCTCCTGACACTCTCCAGTCGCTCCAGCCTCTCTCTGGTGGTTCTGTGACACCACAGCCCCTTTAGCCACTCTCTGGTCCCTCCAGCTGCTCTCTGGCACCTCCAGCCCCTCTCGGTGGCTCTGTCACACCAAGGTCCCTCCGGTGGCTCTGCTTTCCCACCCGGCCCTCCTGCCCCGGCGTTTGTGGCTGCTCCTCCCATCCAGGATCAGTTTTCAGCCAGCCCCGCGCTTTGCCCTCAGTCAGACTATTTAGTCTGGTTTTGGTGACCCTGTCTGACTGCTCGGGAAGGAGCTCTCAGGTTTCTCTTTTCTCTGCAATCACTACACTTTTTTTTTTTTTTTAAACAAATACCTTTGTGCCTCAGTCTCAGACAGGCTAGGGTGGTCCCATTTGCCTTCCTCGTGTGAGGAGACACGCTGGGAGTAGCCCTGGGATTTGCATTCCTTTGCTCTTGTGCTGTGGGAGTACAGAGTTACCTTCCCATATAAATCCCTGTAGAGTGGCCATTCAGAGCTAATATTTACAAAAATCCCCCTAAAAACTGAGGAACACCCCTGCTTAACATCCAGGCAGGGCTTATCTCTGAGCACGGAAGCAAAGACACTGCTGGAGTTTTCTTTGGAGAAGTAATGATATAACTCTTGATTCGACTAATACACACCGAAAAAAGCCTTTTGTGCTTTAAATGCGAGTTCCAAAAGCTTTAAAAATTGCCACAAGCTCTTTCCTTTGTGCTGCTCACATCGTCTATGGCCGGGCAGGAGCTCACCCTGTGCTGAGGGCTGGTCAGCAGGGTGGGCTCCATGAGGGATGGATGCACTTCATTTTGATTTAATTGCTAAACTCCATTTGAAGGAGTTGATCACTCATCAAGGGCTTTGCTCGTTGCTCCTGCAGCATCCACCATCCCGCAGTTTCCCAAGGTGCAGGGATATTCGTCCCAAAAATGGGGCTCTGGAACAGGTTAAAAGCTAAAAATCTCTGACCAAAAACCAGCAAAGAGTAGATTTTCAAAATGCAATCTAAGGGCCTGGTGCCACATCATACACGATTTGTGGAGCTTCTCTCTCTGAGCACTGAAAGTGCTGATGGTGCTGGGGCTGAGGAGGCCTTTGCATCGATCAGGAAAGAAAAGTGAGGCAGTGCCTGGTGCTGGGAGAGCGGGATCCATCCCGATTTATTGGGCTGCCAAGGAGCTCAGAACGCTGGATGCAGATCGTTCAGCTGCTGCGTGCTAATGAAGGCTGCATTAATTACCCACTGTGGATTGATTTTCATGATTTGTCTGTCTGGGCCTCTCAAATGGGTCTGAAGGAACTTGGTGCTTGACCTTCACTGTGTTCAATGAGAGCAGGGAGACACCTCGTTCCCCAGGCTTTGCAGGGGAAAAAAATAATTTCTGAGACTTGTCCCAGCCCCAGGGACCTTCCTGGGGACAGCCCTGGCCCTGGGGGGATCTTCTACCACAGGGATGAGCTTGGGGTTATTTTTATTGCAATGGCTCTTGCTGCGGGGAACAGGGAGAGATTTCCCAACTCGGAGGGACCAGGCTCTGGAGTGGGAGCTGAGGTGATCATCCCATACCGCAAGTGCTCACTGCAGGCCCTGGGTGCCCATCCCAGACCTGGGCAGTTTTGGGGGACATCAGTGGGAGAAATGTCAGCAAATTGATTCCAAAAGGTGTTCAGAGAGGTCTCTGCACCCCCTCCACTGCGCCGCCCAGGAGCTTTTCAAGTGGAACAGCCTGCAGCTATTACAATAAACACCTCAGCCGCAACCTGGCTCTCATTTGCATATTAGCAGCCTTAATTTTGATGAAATATGCAAATGTATGCAAAATGAAATTCATCTCATAATGACACAAGGCGATTAAACAATTTTTATGCTTAAATATTCTGTTTAATGAAATCAAACAGACCCATGCGTGTGACAAATTTGCCTCAGCATGGAGAAATTAGTGGATATCAAAAAACTACCCCAGAATCCCAAACATGGGCCGCAGTGTGCTGGGCATTGAAATCGCCTCTTCAGCGGGAAAACAATGGGGTTTCCTGATAACCAAAGGAACTGGAAATCACATTACAGAGAAATGCTGAAGTAAGTTAGTGGCAAGGCACTTTGTTTCCTAATCTCTGAAGAAATCCCATTCTCCGTCCATCTTTTATTTATGTTCCAGATGTTAAATGGAGAAGACATGCTTGCTGGTCCTTTGTGGATGTTTTTGTGTTTTAAATGAAGAGGTGAGCATGTAGCAGCTGCAGTCAGTGTCCAGGGTGGGTCTGGCATTGCTGGGTGGGTCATGTGGCACAGGGGCATGGGGTGCCCTGGCTACTGGGGGTGCCAGAGCAGTGGAGAGCTCAGAGCCCCTCCAGGGACCTGCTGTGGATCCCCTTGGTTCCCTCAAGGCAGTGCTGGGACAGCCCAGAGCACGGGCAGGTTCTGCAGGACTCAGCATCAAACTGACTGAGATCTGCCTTGGTGCCATGGACTGAAACAACAGCGAGGTTGGAAATGATCTTTGCTTTTCATTCATCATTGCAGACTCATCCCAGATCTTGTGTCTGAAATCTTTTTTACCTCTCCCATCCACTTCCTCCTGTTTCCTCCCTCACTCCCTCATGTCTTGGCTGTTCCAGCTGTGCTCTCTTCAGCCGTGTTTCTCTTGGTTGTATCCTGCATTGCCCTAATTCTTCTAAGTTCCACGTCTTTTGCTGTTGGGGGTATGTGCAGCTCATCCCACCTCATCCCAGCTGAGTCTCACCT
Organism: Sylvia atricapilla; assembly: GCF_009819655.1. NCBI lineage: Eukaryota > Metazoa > Chordata > Aves > Passeriformes > Sylviidae > Sylvia > Sylvia atricapilla. Next base: position 9,078,470 of record NC_089156.1, read on the forward strand.
GTACCTTTTATCAATGGTATGTTTATTGTCCTTTTCAGGGTATGAATGTTACCTAAAAGCCCCATGGGCTCAGGTACCTTCCAGTGCCACTCCATTCCCCCAAGGCATTCCTCCAGCTGCTCCAGCTCTGCTCCAGCTCCCAAAACTCCGTCTTTGGAGCTGTCACACACCCCCAAGGCTCCGTGCATCTGGAAATGCCATTGTATCTCCTGATTCACAGCGGGACTTTAACTACTGCTCTCTCCTCCTGGCCTTCCCCTCCCCTCGGCAGCGTGTCCCCGACTTCCCCTCCTCTCCTTCTGGGCTGTCACGGTGTAATTGGATTTTAGGGAGTAGTTGACTCAGGCTGCCTGGTTTTGCTCTGTGAGTTCATTCCTGAGGCCGGTGCCTCTCTGGCGGAGCGTGGGGCCGGGGCTGGGCTCCTCCAGCCGGGCTGGGTCGGCTGCGGCTCCTCCGCTCCCATGGAAACGCAGGGATCCGCGCTTTGTCCCCACGGACCGAGGGCATCCCGGGGAGCCCATGGTGCCGTGCCACGCCGTGCCACACTGCTGTGCCCAGCCGTGCTGCACAGAGCCACCTCCTCACCCCAACAGCTGGGAGCTGCATGAGCGGTTCTGCCTCCTTCCATCCCCCTCCGGAGAGACCCCGAGCTCCCGCAGCCCCAGCGAAGGGATGGGAGGGCTCAGTGCCTCTGCCCCCTCCCTGCTGCCCTGGCCCAGGCTCCTTTTCCCTGAGCCAAAACTGACAGAGGCTGGAGCCCGGAGCTGCAGAGTGGGAGCCCTGCCAGGCCTCATAGCACAGCCGTGATGTAAGAGCAGAGAGTCAGCAAAACCCCCTGCAGGAGCTGAGTTAACCCTCGCGGCAGGGAGGTGGTGGGATATGTGGTGGGACACTCCTGAATGCCGGCTGGTTCCTCACCTCTGGGCACCCACCCTCCTCTGCTGGCACCCTGGGCACCTCTGGGCACTGCTGTCTGTTTTTTTCCAGTGCCTGGTCCATTCCCAGGTGGTGGAAGGGAGCTGTGTGCCAGGTAGGCATCCCTGGGCTTCCTGCAGTCCAGTCCTGGCATCCCTCAGTGGGTGCCAGTGCCACTGTCCCAGCTCACCTTCTGCCTGCCCTCTGCATTTAAATAATTCCTGAGGAAACAGGTTATGGGCCGAGAAGTTCTTAAATTATCTGAGCAAGTTTATGAACTTTCACGGCATGGGATGGATGTGACATTTCCTCTCCGTAATAAATGTTCATCAGAAACGACTTGATCCAAACAACCTTGTGCTACAAAGCCACCGGGCCATGAAAAACCATTGACAAAACAATGTCCTTTAAACGTGGTTTTGCTGGAATTAGGGCTGATTGTGATGGGATGTCTCAGTATTCTGACCTTGTTACACTCCCATTATTTTGACAATTGACCGAATATTAGTAATATTTCACTCTGGATGAGTATTCTCACACAGTGAGGTTCCTGCAGGTGCTGGATTTGTTTTTCTGCATGGATTTGGCTTGATCAGGAAGAAGTGATGAGCTGTGGTTTCCCCTGCTGCACTTTCTAAACAGGCTCATGAGAATAGATGCAGGAAGATGTTCTTCACCCAAGGACCATCCAGTGGAAATGCACCTCATTTTTTAATGGCTGAGAGTTGCACTGTGCTGAGCTCTGCTGGTGCTGGTGCTGCAGCAGCTCCCTTCCAGCACCCAGGAACTGCCCCTGCAAGTACCTGGGGAGCACTGGGAGCACTGGGAAACACTGGGAGAAATCCTTGCCCTGTCTGCCTGTGCTTCCTACACTGAGGAGTGTTCTTCAGGGACCAGACAAGCAATACCTAAATAAATAGTCCAAGTGGATGCAATTCCAAGCTCATATCATGTTACAGTAATCAGAGGATAAAATTGTTTTTCTCTGTGACCTTGTTACAACCGTTTGCGAAGTCTGTGGAGAAAACTGCATGTCTAAATCAATCCTCCCTGTGGAGAGTGTCACTGCTCCTCTCAGAAGGCAATTAAAAAGGAGCTTTAGCTGGAGAAGGGGCCAAGGGAGCCTGTGGTGCTGCGGGGAGCCTTAGAGAAGTTGTTCCAGGACCTGCACTGGGGTTGATCCCATCCTGGAGGGACCCGGGAATCACATGGATGGATGGGGCCAATATCACTGTTAATCGATTTGCTTTTGACAGAGAGAGCTTGAGTTTATTGTAAAACTCCTGACATGATTGGAGGGCTGCCCACTATTATCAGTCCAAATAAATATGGGTTAACAACAAATTTGAAACATCTGCTGGGGGCTGAAGACATCTCTGTTAGGATGTTCCCAGTCCAGCCCTTCATGTGAGTGAGGTGGTGGGAGTCCCAGCTCCAGGGAATGTGTGCAGGGGACATCAGCCACCATCCAGCCTGTCTGACTGGCCCTGCTGGGACTCTGCCTCCCATGGGATGTCCAATGCTCCCATGGGATCTCCAGTGCTCCTGGGAATGCTGCTGGGCAGCACAGTCACTGCAGCCGCTGCCCCAGGACAGAGTTTGACCCAGCAGGGCTGTTTAGGGGTCCCGTGGCCCCCTCTGGCACACAGCAGTGCTGGGGGATGGTGTGGGGCCAGCTGCCAGACCCCAGTCTTAGCAGAGCTCTCCATGCCGTGAGGTTGGGGATGCTCAGGGCCCTGGGATGAAGGAAAGGGTTTGTACCTGGCACACCTCAGGCTTGAGAGCCATTTCCAGGCTTCTCCTGCAGCAGGACAACTCACGCCAAAGAGCTGAAATCAGAGGGGAAAGCCCAGCCAAGCACCGGGGGGCAGCTCTTGGTGCTCTGGAGCAACGTGGTGCTCCCCAGCACCCGGGGGTCGGAGAGACTGAGCCCAGCGCCCTGGAGATGGGATGGAGGCAGCAGCAGCGAGGGAGGGAGAGGGGGAAGAAGGGAGGGCTTTCTCACAGGAACCTTGTGGGAAAAGCAAAACCTCTTGTCGTGGTTCACTGCCTGCCCGTCTAATGCTGTCCCCGAGGGAGCCGGTCAGGCGCCATAAAACCAGGCAATTTGCCCCGGAAATAGGTGAAGAGATGGAAATGTGCTGAGGCGATGTAAATGTGCCATCCCGCAGGGCCGGGGTCCCGCCGGCCACCGGGGACGGTGTCCCGCGGTGCCTGGGACAGGGGCCGGCCGAGGGGACCCCCGAGCCAGGGGATGGGGGATTTGTGCCTCTCCTTGTGGCAGGGAAGGGACCCCCCTGGCCGTGCTGGGGCTGTGGCTCCGGGGTTCTGAGCACTCCGGTGCTTATGAGCATCCCCGAGACTCTGGTGGTGTGCTCCCCCAGCCGGGAGCACTTGGGTGGGCAGCACATCCTTCCACAGTCCTGCCTGGAGGGTTCCCACCCTGGGACAGCCGGCAGGAGCCTGGAATTCAGCTGGAAATCAGCCTGAAAATCAGCTCAGGCCACCACGCGAACTCAGGCGTGGTTTTGGTGGCCCTTGAACCAGAACAAGGCTGGGATCCATGGCACCAGCAGCCGGTGGTGCAGGGCTGAGTGGGGCCCGGGGGCTGCTGGTTGTGCTGATTTGGGATGCACGGGGCGCTCGGTGCTGACTAAACAAGAATTCTGTCGGGGCCGTGGGCGCACGCTCGGGGCACGCTGTAAACTAAGCCCTGGAGGATGTCACAGAGCTGAGATCCGCCTTAACCTCACGCACCAGGAATTCAAGAAAGCCACCTTGGCCACCCTCATCCGTCCTCCCACGGTGCCTGAGACAGGCCAGACCCTGTCAGCTGGGATCTGCCTGGATCCTCCTAAATCAGCGCTCTGCTGCCTGTTCCTGAGCACAATCCTATATCCTGGCTGTTGGACCGCGGCCAAACGCAAAACATCACTTCTCTGAAAGACTCGCTAAATATGTTCAGCAAAAGAATTTAATTAGCCCCTTTCTCTTCCACATGAACGTTTTTTAAGAAAAGAAAGGGGGAAATAAAGGCAAAGAAAGAAGATCCCTGTCTCCCCAGTCCATTTCTCAGCTCGTGGTTGCAGTCCTGCTGGTCTGCTCGGGATTTCAGGGTGTCCTGCTTGGCTTGGCAAGGCTTGGTGAGCAGAACCTGGTCCTGCCCCTGCCCTGCGCTCCCCAGGTGTCCCAGTGGGAAGAGCTGTGCATCCCTGCTCCCAGCCAAGGAGGCCATTTACTGGGGCTTGGGGTTGAAAGGATTGTTGGTTGAGATTTTTGTTTTCAGCCTGAACTCCTGCGAGGGATGAATCATAACTGCGTGCGTCTGGCTGAGTTACAGGGCTCTGCCGAGCGCAGGGGAACACAGGGACCAGCACATGTCCCTGTCAGGAGAGCTCCTCACGGATTCCTGCCATCCTGCTCCTCCTCCATGTGAGGGGGAGGGAGACCATCTCCTTGAAACGGCTGCAGGCAGGGAAGGCAGGGAGCTGGGGCATGGAGGTGGCTGTGCCCAGAAGGTGCCTGGTGCTGTTTGTCCAACCAACCAACCCCTCCTGCTGGGGGGAGCTGAGGGATGGGGACAGGCAGGGGCTGGGGGTGGGCTGGCTTCCTCCTGGCAAAGATGGGGACTCTGCAGCACCAATGCCAACACTGGGGCTGAAGCTGGTGTCTAGACCTGGATAAACTGTCCTTGTGTCACCCGTGTTGCCAAAACCCCACCTTTCTCAGCATAGGCAAGGGCAATGAGAGCATTCCCTTGTGTTCCAGTTATTTTCACCTGAGTCAGGCCTGGGACTGGGGAAGCAGGACTCGTGTGGTCTGTGGAAAGCAGATGCCTGTGGATGAAGGCCAGGAACTCTGCTCAGCCTGGGGTTCAGGGCATGGCACCCTGTGATCCCTCTGGGCTGGCCGGGGTGCTGCTGGCAGGTGAACCAGTCAGGAACCAATCTGTTGGGAAATTTATGAAATGTTATGTAACTGCAAGGAACCAAAAGACAGACTCTCTTAAAATGATATCCTTGTTAATATCTCCTTCATCCATCACTGCTGCTCAAGGATCCTCTCGCTTTTATGCGGAACATAAATTATTTGGGGGGGGAGGAGGGGTTCTCTGGGCGATGGGAATTACAAACAGCTGGTTGACCACAAATTGCATCTCCTGCATCATCAGCGAGGGCACGTGAGCTCGGCACCAGCCCTGCACGCTACGTTCATGACCAGGCTGTGATATTTTCGCTCTGGTGATGCAGAATCCCTATTTTTATGGTACCCACTCTGTGCCCACGTAGCTCTGTGTGTCATAAAGACGCCAGAGCCAGGACCCCCACACAGTGAGCCCCTCATCCTCCTGTCCAGCATCAATCAGGTCCTGGCTTCAAATCTCACCAGGCACATGGAGGCTGTCAGAGCTGGGTGTCAGAGCTGGATGTCAGACACCCCACCCTGAGGGGCCTCAGTTTTTGAGGGACATCCCTGAGGCAGTTTCTGAACCCCCTTCTGGTTTCCCAGGTATTTTCCCAGAACACTCATTGCTCCTGCAGCCCTTGGCCATCCCTTGTGTTTCACAGCATCTGAGCAGCGTGGCCAAAGCTAATGCTGATGTTGGCGTTGTGTGGAGCTAAGGGTTAAGGGGAAAGGATCAAACCACAGAACAGAGAGTGAATGCAGCTTTTCTTGTTCGTGCTGCATTGTGATATATTTAAACTTTCATTTAGCATAAATACTGTAGGTCAAACACCAGACAGATTCACCAATTATATTTTCCCCTATTAGATGAAATATGTTTCTAATTTGGCCATAGTTTTGTTTTATTAGACCTGTGGCAGTGAGGGTGACCCTGTTTCAAAATAACCTTTCAGATCATTTAGCCCTAGCCTTTTGCAAATAGAGTTTGATAAAGCAAAAATGTGCCAGTCTATTTTTTAAGTGAGGGTTATGTGAACCCAATTCCTTCCCCAAGTCAGGCTGGGGCCCCGCTGGAGCTTGGGAGCCCTTAGGAAAGCGTTATGTTACAGTCACTCCGTGTGTGCTCAGCGAGTGCCCCGGCGTGCAGAGCGAGAACTCAAACCGTGTTTGTTTTGCACGGCGGATTTGAGCCAGAAGAGGATTTTTGTCTCTTTAAAATGTAATAAAATACAGTACTAGCATTCCTGGGTTTCAGAGCTTCCCTGCGTGCTGTTGGAAGGACGGCAAGGGGCGATGTGCTGACTCCAGCTCCAGATCTCCCTGGTTTTCTTAAAAGCAAGATCCCCAGAGCGGCAGCATCAGGTATCTTTCGGGATCAGCTTTTCCTTTTTTGTGTGTGGTGAAAACGGGAGAGATGAGTTATTTTTACTTTATGCAAGTTTTTTTTTTTTTTTTTTTTTTTTTTTTACTCCCGGCTTATCTGATCCGCTTATTGTACCGAGGGCTTTATTTTTCAGGCTCCAAAGGAAAGCTCCGAGCTTCCGGAGCCCATTCAGCCTGGCGTGATAGCATCAGCTCGGTGGCAGCGCTATCGCCGCCGTTATCCCGCTATCCGCCGTTATCGCACTGCTGACAAATCCTGCAGGAGTTCAACGCCGAGGTCGCCTGCGCCTCTGGAAGTTTTTCTGGGTACTCGGGGTCTTCTCCCCCCGGCTCTGCCCTTCTGCAGAGCCTTGGTACTGTGGGTGCCTCTGGGTGCCTGGATGAGCTCCCCAGCCACAGGGGATTTCTCCTTGAGCAGAAATTCCCTAAACTGCGCTCCCCACTCCTTTCACCCGCAAGGTGTGCTGGAGTCACTTCTCTCTTCCCCTGATTTCAGCCCTATTTGCCATATTCACACCAATTAAGATCCTGGTTCATCAGGCCCTGGCAAGGGAGTGGTCCAGGAACTAAACCCTGAGAAGGCTGCTGGTGATCCCGCTGCACTTCCAGCCCTTCCAGCAGCCTTGGGATGCTTTGGGGTCATCCCTGTGGGAATGGGGGACCCTCACAGACACAGCCCTGTAAGGCCATGGGGCTCCCCCTGCTCTGCTTCCCCTCAGCTTCTCCTGCTGCTCCCTTGGCTTAGGATATGTGTGGACCCCTGGGAGAGGCAGGAGGCACAGCCAAGGAGAATAATTACACACAGCCACGCATGTGGCACTGTCATATCCTCCTGCTGTCATTGGGCTCCTGCAGCTCCAGTGCTGTGTCTGCCAAGGCCACCGAGGGCAGGAGCTCCCTGAGGCCAAACAGCAGGAATGGCACCAGCCCCAAACTGCAGGAATGGCACCACCCCAAACAGCAGGAACGGCACCAACCCCAAAGAGCAGGAACAGCACCATCCCCAAACTGCAGGAATGACACCAGCCCCAAACTGCAGGAATGGCACCATCCCCAAACTGCAGGAATGGCACCAGCCCCAAACAGCAGGAATGACGTCATCACCGGTGCTTTCGTCATCTTGAATCGACATCATTCAAAGTAACAATCACAGCGAAGCTTTGCATGTAGAGATTGAAACCAGCTGGAAAGCAGCGTGTCTCCTGTGCAGAAAATGGTTGCTAAGAGTGCGTTGAATCGAGCAAGTCACGCCTCAAAGTTTGCTGAAATTCGATATTCTCGGCAAATATTATTGTTGCTTGTTAAATATTTGGTGAAATGCAAAGATCAACACCAAAGAAAACTATCAGCAGTGGCAAAACAAAATCGACGTTAAAACGTCCTTGAAATCAATCTATCCCTGTGAAATGTCCTCGGCTCCCCAAAACCGCCATTTCCAATGGAAATCAGAAATTTCCTACAACTCTGCTCAAAGCCTGAGAGAGCCGAACCATTTCAGACACTGTTCAAAGCTATTTTTGTAAGTCTTTAAAACCCTTTAAGACTTTATTGAGAGCAAATCCCTCTCTGTGCTGTCACTGAATTTAACGGTCTCATCTCCGGGCTGGTGGGGGAACGCTCCTGTCCCCTCACTGTCAGGGTGAGATTCCCCCCCATGGCTCCCCAGGCTGTCCTGCTTTGTCCCCAGGAGCCCTCACTGCCTCCACGGGCAGGGAGATGGTTTGCTCAGTCTGTGTCTGAGATGGGGTTTGCTCCCCAGCAGAGCCAACAGCACCGAGCAGTCTCCCATCACCCCGAGAGTTCCACTTGCTCCAGAGGCTGCTGCCAGTGCCAGAGACCTCTGAGAACTGGGCCAAGCTCTGCACCACAGGGAGAAGGTGGAACTCGATCTTAAGCAAAACAGAAATGCCGCCAAAGGTTTTTCAACTGAAAGCTGAAGCTGGAAGGGGAGAAATTTCCACCTCCTCAGTCCTTCTGGACAAGCTGGAGCTGCAGGGCCTGGGCAAGTGGGGGCTGCCCATTGCACCCAGCACAGGCTGGGAGGAGCAGCGGACACCCCTGGAGAGGGAAATATGGGAATGCCTTCAGCACTGTCCTGTGGGGTTGTTCATGTGTTCTCTTTTCTCCTGTTTCCCACCCCACACACACATTTTCCCCCCAGGTTCTTGATCCTGAGGTATTAAAGCACGATTCTGGGTCACAGAACTTGCAAGCAACTGGAGAAAGTGACTTTATTTCTAGGTAGAAGCCAGATTTGGGAATATTGGCCACAGCAGGTCACACCCTGTGAAGGATGTGGTCTGAACTGAGTGTGCAGAGAACAGCAGCACACGGCAGAGGGGAGCAAAGCAGGTCACTGAAACACTTGTCAGCTTTTCAACATTGTTCACAGACATTTTGGCATCCCAAAAACTGACAGGGATCAAATGTTCCCAAATGGTGAAATCTCTAAGTAGGAAAAAAAGAACATGTGCTTTGAAAGGGTCCCGTGTTCTGAGCACTGCGGGCTGCAGCAGTATAAATTGTATTTACAGCCTTGCTGAAGCGTGTCCTGTTTACACCGTCTGATCACTGTGCTGGGGACTGACTGACCCTACCAGGACCGAAAAACTCGTAATTCCTTTATTTGGAATAATGGGAGGAGCGGGACGATGTTCTCACACAAACCTCAGATTCCTCAGGCTGTGTGTCTGCTGCTGCTTCAGACTCTCCAGCAAGGGCAGGTCCTTCACCCTGACCATTGTCCCAGCACCAGCGCTGGTTTACACCAGCAGAACACTCAGGCTCAATCTAGGCATCAGCTGTGCTTCCCAGGGGCATTCCCAGGAGCGGGACCATGGAGAAATGCCTTTTAAGCTGGTTTCCATCTTTTGAGAAGCCCAAGGTGTTCCTTGCCAGGCTGTGCTGCCATGCAGGTTTCTCAGTGTCACTGATAGAATTCTAGTTTAACTTCCAGAAGGGATAGGATGTGGCTTTTTCTCACTAGCTGGGAACTTTCCCATGGAGCTGGAACTTTCTATACATGATGTTTTCCTGTCTGGTACCAGTGAGCCCAGATGCTGAAGGCAAACTCCATCACCATATCACAGCCTGGGACATTTATTGGCAGATGAGTCCTGCAGGGGCAAAGGGCAGTCCAGGTTGTGTGAAGGGAACCAAAGTGCCTCTGGTTGTTCTGCCAGCCCTGGTGACCCCTTGGGCAGGAGGTGACGGGAGCACACCCGGGCACGATGGTACAGCATGGCTGGCACATGACCAGGGACATCACAGAGCACCCTGGGCTCAGCAGGGCTGTCCCAGCCCCTTTTATGCTCTCTGGGGTTCCTCAGGACTGCTCATGCAGAGTCCATTCCTGCCTGAAGCAGAACCTAAGAGTTTCTTCAGCAATGGAAAAGTATTTTCCTAAACGGACATTAATGTTTTTTCCATTAATTGGAAGAAATTCTGCGGCTATGGAAAGCCTTAAAGTGATATCACTGTGAAAAACTGCAAAAAATTCACACTGGAAAGGGCTTACGAAATCCATATTTTGTCAGCCAAAAGGGACTTTAAAATAATCCCCAGGGCCTCCACA
>NC_089156.1:9088260-9190760 GCF_009819655.1 Sylvia atricapilla
TAGCTAGGCAGAGTGATGGAAAATACTCCTAATAACTAGGAAACAAAACGAAGCAGGTAAATATTTAGGTTGTTAACGTTGCATCTGCCTTTCCCAGGGCTATGGAAGGAGGGAAGGAGACATTTCCCAGCTCTTCCAAGGAGAGGCCTTGTGGCGAGTCATTCAAAGAGAATTGATTTGTAACTTGCTCAAAACCAGACTGAGAATTTCCTCTTGCCCATCCCCACCACCCCTTGCCCTTTCCCATCCACGCCTTCAGCTTGTGCTGCCTCACTCCAACCCAACTCCTTATGGAAAGAACTTTTCCTGCTGTCTTTAAGTTAGTCCTTTCTAATTAGTTCACTATTAATTAAGGGGTTCTGATGTTATGATGTGAAAATTAGCTGGCAAACCAGACCGCCGTTATCCAGAATTTGCAGAATTAAAGTCAGAATTCCAAAATAATTTCTTCATTAATAATTCTGATTTTCCAGACATTACACAGAAACACTGGTGATTAGCAGAAGCGTGATGTGTTCTCATTCATAGTATCCCTAATTAGCAGTTATTTAGTTATTAACTCTGATGCAAAGGAGGAGGGACAGAGCTGGGGAGCATTGACTTCTCTTTGCACAGGAATGTTTTTCCATTGCTTTTAGGTCTCAAGCCCTGGGGAATCTTTGTCTGCCCAGACCCTGGGTTTGCTACAGGAACCTTCTCCTTGAGAAGGTCAGAGGACAAGGTGAGGGGCCAGAGGAGATCCCCATGGACCCCCACAGCTCCTCAGCGCAGCTGGGAAACACTGGACATGGCTGGTGCTGAGGCATTACCTCCTTCATTCAAAACTCGGTGAGAGTTCAAGTGGGCAGGAAGCTGGCCCTCTGCCTGGGAGAATTTGTCACAAGATTAAGGAATTAATGAGAAAATACAATATATTAAAGAATGAGAGATTTTGCTAACCTCTTACCTTGTTTGCCTTAATTGCCTTTAAAAATCGTGAGATGCAATGAATTATCATTGATTTTTCTCAATACCTTTTATTTCTGAAGAAACCTGATTAGTGGCAGTGAGAGGTGATGGTTCAAAAGGACCCAGGAGATAGATGAGGTGGGCAGGATCACAGAAATCTCCCCCAGGGGCTGAGGGACTGTGGCTCCTCTTCCCTGCCCAGGCGCTTGGCTGGAGCTGCATGGGGAAGATGGGGAAGGTGGTGGAGGGAGCAGAGATGCTGCTCACCCTGTAGGTGTGTGTCTCCTCCTTTGGCTGGTGCACCCTCTCTCCAGGGCAGAGATTTCTGTTTAAAGCACGTTGCCTCAGCTCTATTTTTTTCCTAAATCTGATACTTTGGCCAATGTAGCTTGTTTGTTAGCCAGTGTAGGACCAAGCTGGAAGCTCTGTTACCTCTCATAACCATGTGTTCCATGTGCCTGCACAGCCACCTCCCCACAGACAGGGGGGAACCTTCTCTAAGCACTGTTGCCTCTGTGGGATTTGGGTTTATCGACCCAGGAATGAACACCACTGCCATGGCAATGCAGGTCTCATCCTGGGGCTTTCCAGCCCTCACTGCAAAGGAGTCTTGTCAAAACTTCAAGCAGAGACATGGGATTTGTATCAGGAACGGAGACAGAAAAGCCCTCAGGTCTGTTCTCCTACTTACCAGAGGCCAGATGAGCATGGGGATCCCTCTGGCCTGAAATGTATGATCTGTTAAAAAAACACCTGGCAGTCTGACTGGCATCGCTGGGAAAGGACAAGGGACAGGGGTAGGAAGGTTCTGAACTGCAGCTCTGTTCCCAGGGCCGGCCGTGCACAGGGATAGCCCCAGGCAAAGAGTAACCTCAGATTTAACGAAATCTCACAGACAACAGCACGTGCTCTGTCCAGAGCATGGCTTTCCAGGCGACGAAAGGCTCACATCTTTGGTTCCAGGCAGCAGGAATTTGTAGCTGCTTTTCTTTGCATGACACTCCTGGACAGTGTCCAGGTGGGACTGCCCTCCCCACAGCAGCAGCATCCTTGGAGTCCACCTGCAGTGCAGCACATGTTTCCCCTCCAAGCCAGAGCCTCAGCCTCTGCCAGCCACTCATGGGGGCTGCTTGGGAAGCCTCAGCCTTAATGGGATCATTTTCTTGCAAGCTGTTTTGGGAGGCTCACCCAGGCAGTCATATTTCTATGCAGCATCTGCCAGGGTTCTGCACCTCAGTGAGCTTCAGGCAGGACCATTGAGAGTTTCAATAATGCTTTATTCAGAGACAGATTAAGATAACTTCCTTCCCTCTGTTCTGCGGATATGATGTAATTTGGACATGTCTATGGAAGTTGGAATGAAAGAATTGTCTTGTGTGCATGATGAATATTCTAATTGAGAATAATTTCAATAAAGACCAAGACAGGTGCTTTCTCCTTCCTGGGATTCCTAATTGCCGATGTGTGACTGCAATTTGTATGTCCTCTTAAACTTCTTTCCAGTGGTTTCCCAGATTTATTACTGTTCCATACTAGTGAACAAAAGAATTTCAATTAGCCTTCACTTTGGTATTTGATATAAGGTGGATTTTGCTGCCCACATGCAAATTCCATGTGTACAGAAGATACCAATCAGGAGACAACCTGAATTTTACCATGACTTTGGCAGTGCCGGGCCCCTGCACCTGGGTTGTTGAATCTGTCCTGATGTAGCAGCTACTCCCGATGCCTTATGCTCTTTTCAGATCATTAAATAGTTGCAGAAATCTTTCCATGGTCCCCAGCCTCAGTTGCCAGAGGCAAGTCAAAGTATTTTGGAGTGGAGCAGGGAGATCAGAGGTCTGGCTAATGGTGCTGACTTCAGGTGCTGGAGAGGAGACAGACCCCCTTTCAAGGTCCATGTAACTCAGAAGTTAAAACCCAACAACCTGTCCTGGGTACATTTGTCAGAATACTGGAAATATCTGGAGAATGGCCATGATTTTAGCAGTCTGGGGTTTGTCTGCCTGGGACTTTCTCTCAGCTTTCCACCCCTTCTGCCATTCTCTGTTTGTTGGTAAATGTCACTGTGGAAGCGCAACAGAGAGGGAGATGGAAATAACCCTGTCCTGTTTGTCCTCCTTGTGGCTCATCCCATCAGACAGCCCTGGGGCCCTTCTCCTTTCTTGAGGTGTATAACACTATGGACTGGAGTTTTCCCCTGGTTTCCTGACCCCCTTTTTCTCCACCCTCTTGGTTTCCTCTGTGTTTCTGGCTGTTTTCTTCATCTGCAAACCTGGGTTTGTAGTTTTCCCAGCACTCTAGTTCCTGGAGCCGTTGTGCGTGTGAGTGCAGCGAGCACAGGTCTCCCCGCAGACCACCTGGGAAACAGGAAACACTCTGAACCTCTGGATTAACTGAAACACCATACTTAGGTCCCCCTTGACTTCTCCGTTTCCAACTCCTGCTCTGACTTTGGGCCACCTTTAGTCCTAACAGTTATGATCGTGCTCACACACCGAAGTGGTTTGAGGCAAGCTGGAGAGCCCTGCATGCCAGGAGTAAGTGTATCTTCCTCTGGAAAAGCCTGGGATGTGCATTAAGGCTCTCATACAAATCATCCACTTTGTTGACATCTGATTTGACAGAGGCTCAGCTTCCCATGTCCCTGCAGAGCAGAGGTGAGCTCACCAGGCAGCTCCTAGAGGTCTAGAACCTGCTCTGGGGCTGGCACACTCTTCCTCCTCGTTCCTTATTGTCACAAACTCAAATGAGTGGGAAACCTGGAACTTCGAGTCAGAGCAGGAGACTGTTTCCAAGAACCATCTCCAGGCTGAAGTTCCAGGGGCTGCACAGAACTGAGGGGAGACTTGCCTGTGTGCCTTGTTGGGGTTCAGGGTGGGTGCCATGAACGCACCTGGCCGTGGTACCTGCTCCCTCCCCACACCTCCCAGCCACTCAGAAATGCATCCAGGAGCCATAATTTTAGAGCATTCAGAGGAGCCGGGTTCCTTGATCCCATGCACATTAAAGGAAACGGAGTGGAGCACAAATCAAGCCCAATGTTGCTGTCCTGTGAGGAGTGTGAGAGGGCTGGGGGTGCCGCAGAGCCGGCCCCGGGTGAGGAGATGGCCCTCTTCCCATTCATGTATTTTGTATTATAAAATGACTGCCGTTGTCATAGCAACATAAAGGGAGCAGATCTCATTACTGAGGCCTGGCCACATTATTTTCTCCAAGGAATTTCTTCTTTTCATTATTTTTCTCCAAAGGTCAGTTATCCTCTGAGGCAGGGTGGGAGATTCTGCGAAAGGTGAAGCATATTCATGGCAGAATTCCCCTGGTGGAATTTACAATCATTTTGCTTTTTTTATACTTGTAGAGAGATTTCTTTTAGTATAACATTTTCTTTTAACCCTTTCTGTGTGAGCCTGGCTGCTCCTCATATCCAGCTGGGTTGGTGGCTAAGAAGCTTTGCGCAGGGATTTGTTACAGAAAGCAGAGAATTAATGTCAAATCATGCTTTTATTATCATATAAACCGAGGTGTGTCGTGCTGCTTACGAGCATTTTGCTGACTTTTTGTCTGCCTTTAGCAGCTGCACAAACTGTAGGAACTATTTCAAACTTTATTCTGAAGCTGTTTCTTATCTTTTTGCAGAGCCATCATTGTTGGGTGATGGTGCCAGTGGTGAGGGAGCAACTCCAAACGTTGTGTTTATCACTTTGAATATTGGGGTGCTCAGCTCAGCTGGAGATGCAGGAAAATATATGCACAAAAATATATGCACAGTTCAGGAAATGACTGGACATGGCACTCAGTGCTCTGGTCTAGTTCACAAGGTGGTGAAGATTGGTCTTGATGACCCTGAAGGTCTTTTCCAACCTAAATGATTCTGTAATTCTGTGATTTTTAACTGCGGCATTTCATCAGACCCAGAATTTCACACAAATATCCCAGTTCCGTTTTGAAAGAAATATTTCTCATTACCTGTTTATTAAAGCTTTTAAACAAGCATTTCAGCTCCAAGTGACAACCTGTATTTAGTAATATGTTCAGAAAAATGATAATGCCCAATCAAAGAGAGAGGAACACAGATTGCACTCCTGTGGTGGGGGATCCATGAGGTCAGATAAAAGACCTCTCTGGCTCTCCAATATGCCACTTTGAAAGTTGACGAGGATAAAGAAGTTTTTTCAGCTTTGCAGAGTTTTCAAGGATTGCTTGTCCTGAGATACAAGATAAAAAAGAGTAGCTCTCGTTTATCTTACAGGATGCAGAGCCCTGCATATCCCAGAGTTTTGTAAGAGGATGTGTGGACCTTTATGCAGTACAGAAATGCTGTTTTGTCTTCCTCTTCACAGGTGTTTGTAAATATTTGTGTGATATTACATAGATGAGGAGTGTGATACTTTGCTCACACCTGTGTCACGCATTAATTCTGTGTGCTCAGAGGGAAGCAATCCCATCGCCCTGTGCATGGGAGTTTGGCCTACAGAACTGCTCAGCACAGCCCTAAGGAAGGAATTAAATTGTACATTCTGCTGTTGTTTTAAATTTCTTTAACATGGGTAAGCCTTAAGGTCCTTGTATTGTAGTGAAACAGCACGGAAATGTATCATGTCTCTTCTCCACTATGAAGAACGTGCGAGGAGCTCGCAGCGAGCGGGAGAGGCTGTGGGGAGCATATGGCCGTCAAGGCTTTGCTCATTAGTGGAAATCTGCCTGAAAATAGGATCACTTTCTGCTATAAACTTCAGTCATGCCGAAAGCCAGGATTTCCCAGAACGGCTCCTTTGTGTGTGGCAGCGCGCCGGAGCGCGTGTTCAGTGGGCTGCCAAGGAGCAGGTCTGGGAAGGCAGGAAAGCCTTGTGGTGGCGTGCATGATGCACAGAGCCATCTTCCAGGAGCACTGGCTGGACATTCCTGGGGTGACACTCGTGGGGTCTTTGCCCAACCCATCAGCTCCCGTGGTCACTGATGAATTCTGTGTTAGGGATAACCCCCTTCGAAATGTCCTTGGCATTGCTCACAGCAGGGTGGACTCATGGGGATCAGAGCAGGGTGAGAGGGAAGGGGCCACTTCTGACCCCTCACAGCCTCTCCTCCTTTGTGGTGTCTGGCAGGCAGCACAGAGCAAGGGCCAGGGTAGAGGGGTCAATACTACTGACCCACTCCAAAGGTGTCTTTTAAAAATGAATGGATTCTAATGAATCCCCAGCTATGAAAGCAGCAACAATGCCTGGCCATTTCACAGCCCTTTTTGTCCCATGCTCATCATGGTTTAGCACTGTCACTGCTGTCAGTAGCAGGGACAGAGCCAGTGCTGGGACATCGATTTAGATGTCCATTTTCTGTAAATCACATTTTGCATGCAAAATGAGTGTTTGCATATGCAAATGAGCAGGCATCTAAGTGGCCATGTGCGGCTGCTAATATCTACTTTGCATGCTCGCTGCTGGTTAACTGTGCCTGGTGAACAGGAGCGTGTGAATTTGTGCATAACCACCACGGCACGTGCTCCGTGGCAGCGGAGGAAACCCAGAAAATCGAGATGTGCCTTGGTTTAAAACGATTTAGTCAGCCCTAGGTGTTGTTTACAAACAGATCAGCTGAGGGCTAGACCGCACCGGCGAGCTCCAGGGGAGCGCAACGCTCGGTCGGAAACCCCGGCAGAGGCAGGATTTGTGCTGAGCACATCCAGCCCAGCCCAGCCCAGCCTGGGCACTGAGGATGCTGTGATGGTCTGGTGCATCTGCCAGGTGATGTGGCTGTGCAGTGTCTCGCTTCGGTTCCTCGCAGCCTGAGCTGCTGGCTGGCTTTAATTGCGGGCTGCAGCAGGTAGATGGTGTCACATCACACGCGCCTGGGAGCGAGCTGGAGTGCCTGGAATATCTGATGAACACAGGTTATTATAGGGCTTTTAACTGTGCATTTAGCAGTGGTGGATGTAAAGCTTTTTAGCTTGCACTCCTGTTTATTAATTAATAAAGGGCTCTGTTCCGACATTACTTATGTCCCCCCGTGTCTCATCAGAGCTGCAGGGCTCATTGCAAATGATAAGAGGCCCAGTGCACTCCTCATGAAATTCACTTAAAGCTGGCAGCCGGCCCTGCAACCGCGTGCCAGGATTCCACTCCGCTCCTCTCTGGCAGGCTCTCCTCCAGGACCCCTCCACTGCTCAGCTTTTGCAGTTGGCACGGGCAGAGGGATGCTGCAACGTGGGCAGCTGGGCAGAGTCGAGGCCAAAGCATTCCCTGGAGGGCTGTCCTGTGGTCAGCAGGGCTCTTCTGAGCTGTCCTCACACATCTCCCTCCAGCTTCCTGCAGGGGTGGAAGATTTAAAGATTTAAACTGGCACAGGGTGTCCCGCAGACATATGGCACAGGGGGTGGGACATGGGGGACACGTGGTGGGACACAGGGTGCACAGGGTGGGACAGGAGTCAGAGGCAGCATGGGAGAAGGACAGTGCCAGGAGCTGAGGTGGCAGGTTGGGGACTCTTCCTGCTGGAGCCCCCAGTTCTCACACAGGGGTGTTGATGGAACGGGAGGGTAAAAACTACAGGAAAGGAAGAGAATCCCTAAACTCTGAGCAGAGTGCTGAGTCCTGATGTGTTTAATAATGTTATTTATATATAATTTCCCATCCTGTCCAGTCCACCACCTCCACTGGTTCTGCCCAGTCCTGGAGGACTCTGCTTTGGGACTGCAGCATCTCTCAGCACTGAGGACAGGTGCCTGTGTTGGGCTGGAGCTGGAATCTGCAAGGTTTGGTCCCACAGACATGGCAGGGGATGTGGCTTTGGCAAATGCAGGCCCCAGCACTTGGCACCACAAAGCCTAATGCCAGATTTTCAAGGTGGTCTGGGCTGTGGTGCTGGTGTCCTCTCGTATGGTGAGAGGTGCCCCAGCAGCTCCTCTGGCAGCTGATGTGGTTGGGACTTGCCTGACTCTCTGTAGACACCGGCAGCTGCTGGTGCTCAGCTTCTTTGCAGCCTCTTCTTTTTTTAATTTTATTTATTTTATTTTTTACCCTGACTGGCTTGTGGTGGGCCAATAACTCACAACAGAAAATCTTCTTCTGATTAGGATCTGTTGAGGTATTTTGTATCTTTAGCTCTAATTTGGATGACAAATCCCCATAGCTGTGATAGCAGGAAGGGAAATGGGCACTGCTGGTTTAGGCAGGATGAAGTGGTGTGATAATGTGGTGTTTGTGCTTATTGCAAACATGTGTGGAATGGAGAGAGAGCCTCTTTGCCTACAGCAGCCCGGGTGCTCCGCTCCTGGGCTGCCAGAATCAGCATGTGAGTGAAGGATGAACCCAGTGGGAGCTAGAGAAGCTCTGGGGTGTTATCCCAGAGAAGTGCCCCATCCTCTCATTGCCTCTTGTGGAAAGCCTGGAGGTAATTTTGTTTTAAAAGGTTGCAGGAGGAATGTTCAGGGCTTGGTGTTCTGCTTCCAGAGCTGCCAGGTGAGGCTGGAGGAGCTGGGGGCAGCCAGCTGGTTCCTGCCCTGTGGTGCCAGGGTTCCCTCTGTCCCTGGTGCAGCACTGCCACACTCTGAGCTGGGTGGTCAGGGCAGGGCTGAGGTGCTTTAGCTGCTTTCCCTTCCTCCCCTCCAGCTGCCACCCTCCAGCTTGTGCAGTCTAGGAGAAAGTTCTTGGTGCCAAATCCCTGCTCCTGGACTCGGTGGCTCAGCCTGATTTGGCTGTGGATGCACCGGTCTGGCCTGGGTCAGTGCTCCTCCAAGGTGCAGCAAACACAGAGCAGATGTACCAATAGCAAGGATATTTTTGCCGTGGATGTTGAAGGTTTGTTTTCATTAAGCATTCTGGAAACGTTGCTCTTTGTGCCTGAGCATTCGGGTTATGGAGCATCCTGCAGGCTCTGAAATTTGCTTTTTTATTTAAGTTTTTTCTGACTTGAAAGGCTGGTTTTTATAACAGGTCAATTTCAGCCCATTTGATATTGATATATGAAGATCCTCAGGGATTATTGTAATGCATTTTCATCCTGCTGCGATAGTATCATATAAGGAAAATGGGACTGACTGTTAAGTACAAATTGAAAAAGACATGGTCATTTAAGATAACTCCTTATCTGTATACAAGGAAATGGTATCAAGGAAATAGACCACCAGTTGACAGAAATAAATTTTGCCTCAGGCTCCTCTTCTCTTCCCCAGCTGCTCAGGTTCCCTTTCCCTTTCCCTTTCCCTTTCCCTTTCCCTTCCCTCCCTTTCTTTCCTTTCCTCCCTTCCCTTTCCCTTTCCTTTCCCTTTCCCTTTCCCCCTTTCCTTTGCCCTTTCCCATCATATTTCTTGAGGTGTCTCTCGGTGCTGGATTTGAACCCAGCCAGGCTCCCCTCAGGGGACAGAGCCCTGCCTGGCTGGAGGAGCCCCAAGGACCCTGGGGATCCTGGGGACCCCTGGTGTGACCACAGCTGTGCCACCTCCAGTCTGCCCTGCCCAGGGACACACCTGGAGTCAATGGGCCCCACCAGTGTTCTTGGGATGAGCTCCGGAAAGGGACACCCGGAATTTATTTGCGTGTGTCTGCATGTGCTGGAACAAGTGGAGGAGCTTAATGAATGATTTCTTCAGTCAAGTGAGAGCTGTTTGTTTTTATAGCCCTTATAAAAAGAGAGGAAACAAACTCAATAAGCCAAGTCACACTCGATCCAGTCAGAGTTTTTTATTCCTGGCATTTTATCTCAACTCTCTCTGTTTTAATAAGCTATAAATCAGAACTTATGGTGTGAACAGTGTCAGTGGGTCCTGCTCGCGCCACCAGGAATGACACTGCCCTGCCAACACCTTCCTGCAGACAGCCTGGCCTGCCTGGCTGGTGGGATTTGTTGGAGAGTCTTCCTCACGGAAAGCTGCAAAACCCATTTGGATTTATGACCATTCTGGAGTCTGAGCAGGAAAAGTGTGTTTTTCCAGCTCCTGTGAGGTAATCACAGTGCGATGACATATGCTGCCGTTCCCTGCGCGCCGCACACGCTGTGCTGAGCATCAGCTCCGAGCGTGCTTTCTCCTCCTCGGTGATTATTACATCCCGTTTGGGCTCCAGGCGTTCTGACCATCAGCAGAATGAGGGCGATTACAATTTGGCATAAGGCACTGCAGTCAGAAGCCAATGTTTAGAGACAGTGGTATAAGAGAAGTTCCATAATTGAGCTGGAGGACTGAGTTTGCCAGAGTATCTATTGCTGGCACTGCGTCCTCCTTGGCGCTGCACCTATTGGAGCTGCACTTTGGCCCACACCTTGTTTCATACTGAGCCTGCAATTAAAGCACAATCAGTGGTCCCTGTCCAGCCCTGGGATGCAGTTGTGCAGCCCAGATTCCTGTACGTGCCCAAAAGGTCTCTGAGGCGCCCGTGGTGTAACCACACACACTGCCGGCGCCTTGGCCAGGGCTCACGTATGATCCTGAGGAGAATTTCTCCAACTTTAATTTAGTGTCAAGACAGTCCTGGAGCAAAATGCCTGCACCATGGCACTGCTGTCCAGTCTCCCAGCATTTCAGGGTTTCATATCTTCAGCTCTCAGGTTCTTCTGTGTTATGGCTGGGCACTCAGTGGCTGTTGCATTTAGCAGTAACTGTTTATTGTATTATTTCCTTGCTAAATTCATGTTTCTGTGTTCTGTTTCCCAGTAGAGATACCTCAGGACGCAATAGCAGCCGTGGCTCTGAACCAAAACAATCCCTGGTGCTCATGGAAAAGCAGTGAGAGAGGCATGCATGGGGTACTTGGGAAGGCAGGATGGGTGGCACAGAGGTGATGAAGAACCAAGGACATAGGAGATACCTTGCCAGCTGAAAAAGCCCTCAGTAAACTCCAGCCAAATGCAGGTCTGCGGCAGCGACGTAGGAACCACATCTGACTCCAGAGAAGGTCTGTGGTGGCTTCATCTTTGCCTTGGGGACTTGATCTGTGCCGGGGATGCAGCAGATCCGTGGTCCCCAGAGGTGAGGTGGGTGTCTGCTGAGGAAAGCTTTGTGCTGGGAAGGGTGGTGGCACGGAGCCCGGGATGCTGCAGAGCGCAGCTGGATGTGGGGTAAGCTCCACACTTGGCTGTGGGGAGAAGCTTGTTGGCTTTTTTGGAGGAGCATTATCCCAGCATCCCATTTGAGCCCACGCCTGGCGGCACTGGGCCTTCCCTGAGCCGGTGGCTTCAGAACTGACTCAACAGCATGCTTCATAATTAAAATATTATAGCTGGAAATGTTGACTATCTTCCAAGTATGCCAGGAGGCTTCTGTTTGCACGGCTTGGAGCACAGGCTGTCAGGGAAGGCTGGTCAGAGCAGAGACAAACGCATTTATGTTGCATATTGCTCCAGCATCTCAGAGCATTCACACAGCCCGTGCTGCTGCTGGCAGCTTCTTATTTCCTTCAACCTAATTGAACTTTGTTTTAAAGTCTTTTGTCTCACTAATGTCCGAGTGCTCTGACATGGCCGCTTGGCCTTTCATTCTGGTTCTCCATCTATTTACAATGGGAGGCTTTGGGAAAGGCTGCTGCATGGAAGGGGGGCTGGAAGGTGAAGGGCATGGCTGGAGGGAATGGCTTTGGGGGAGTGAAGGCAACACTGGTGGCAGTGTGGGACCCTGCCAGGACAGTCAGGTAAGGGCTGGATTCCCCAACCCTTGGTGTCTGCGCTCCTGGCTCGCTAGGACGGGGTCTGGTGCCAGTGTGGGTGCTTTGGTGGGGTCCCTGTGCTGTCACCTGATGCCTCTGCTGTGACCTGAACATCAGCTGGAAACAAAAGCATCTGCAAGGGAACAGCCTGTCTCTCTCTTCAGGGGCTGCTTAAGACTGTACAAGAGCAAATTATATGGCCTTAAATATCGGTGGGATCTGTGATTCTCCAGACAGCCATCAAGGCAGGGCTAACAAGGGCACTTTAAACACCGAGTCAGGCATTTCTGCTGCAGAGATCCTTGTCTCAGCCTTCCCCTGGGAGAAGAGCAGACAGCAGGTTTGTTAAAGAACACCGCTTTAAGTTTTTCAAAGTGAAATTCTTGTTTTTCTGCTATTGCTAAGGAAACTGAACATTTTGTCCCTGCTGGCCCCCGAGCTCCAGCGCTCAGTGCTGCAGGGGTGTAAAATCCAGCCTAGGCCAAGAGCCCTTCCCTGTGTGTGCAGAAGGGAGGGGAGATGCTGGAGCACGGTGCCAGGCAGCGCCTTGCCAGCCTGGCACATTCATTTCAGGAGCTGTTCTGGCTGGGACAAGGAGGATCCAGCCAGGGAAAATGCTGGCAGTGGCAGGATCTCTGCCTGCCATGGGGACCCTGCCCTCCACCCTACGGCCACCTGCCAGGGACACACCATGTGTGCCATGCCCATGCCACCAGCCACACACCTCATGGGGCCACAGACCTGGCAGTCAGGGAGGAGCTGGGGTGAGGCTTCAATGGACTGATCAGCTGTTCCTTGGGCTGGCAGGAAGGATAATCCTCATTAACAACCCATTATTGCTGCAGCTCCTCAGGAAAGAGGTGGAATGCTGGCATCGCAAAGAAAAGTGCTTTTGAATTAGTAATGTTTGTCTAATGCAGAAGACTCCAGGTCACCTGGGATAGTTCATGAGCGGAGTCTTGTGTTTTGGAGGAGGGGGAAAAAAATGTTTAAGAGACAAAGCCTTCGTCGGGCTGGGTAGAAGGCACAGGACCACGGGAGGTGTGGACAGGCGGTGACCTTCTCCAGAGTGTCCCAGGCTGTTCTGAGCCTCATCGGGAACTCATCCTGCCCTTCCAGCCCCAGCAAATCCTCGCCTCAGTGCCTGGAGCCCTGATCCTCTCAGCTGCTCCTCTCCACTTGCGGCAGAGGCTGTGCCGGGAGGATCCCAGTCTTGCTCAGGTGATTTCAGAGAGGCTGAAGGATATTGCTCTCTGTCAAGACTCATCAATACTTTTAATTAGCTTTTATTTTTTTCTTTTCTTTCTTTCTTTTTTTACCCTGCTTCCATTCCCTTCCTATGTATCAGCCCTTAACAGATTTGAGTATGTTTTGAGCTGCCATACCCGACGCCGTTTAAATCACTTCTCAAGGGCGCTGGGCCAGGGATGTGCAGTGGTAGTTTAAAGGGATTAGAGCCCTTTGTTTTTTCACAAGTGGTTCAATTTACAAAAGATCAGGGTTCAAGACCTGCACACTATAAAGTGACTTAAAGCCATGAAATCTATTTCTCACTAATTCTAGATTACTCTCTACTTAGGAGCCCAGGGTGCCAAAAATGGTGGTTTTTGTTAAAATGATATGAAATCCTAATGCCAGTCTTTTTAACCACTATTGCACAGTGTACAGTGTCATGCAAATTCCGGACCTATGTGAGCAATTATGGAGCAATGAACATGATCATTTCGATTAAACCAACATGTGTTTTCAAAGATTTTATTTAAGGCAGATAACCGTAAAACTTTGTCACTTCGCTTCTCCTCTCGGGCATACGCACAAAGCCTTAAACACCCCACGTATCTCCTTTGTAAACTCTGAGCATTAATTGCCCATGCTTATTCAAGCAAAGCCCCCATTGAGAGAAATGGGATTTTGTCTGAATAAAGGCTGCAGAATTGGACCTCTTGTCTGTGGGTGAGAGATAGTCTTGGTCTTAGGGTCCCCCCGTTGCAAAATCGGAGCGTTAGGGAAGATGGGCTTTCTGTTAAAAAAAAAAGTTTTATCTTACTCAGCATCATACTTGTAATTTGAAATGGAGAGAACCGGTGGCCCACGCGATCATGAATAAAGAACAGTGGGAGAAACTGGGTCAGGCTGGCAAGAAGGTAGGAGCTGCCCCGATTGTTTTTCTCCCAGCCATTAGCTTCACAAGAGAATCCTTTTTCTCACTGGACGACTGTACTTTATTTTCTAAAGCAGTATCCCTCTGACAACCCAAAAGGAATACTGCATCTGCAAATGAATGGTGCCTGCAAAGAGACAACATGAAATTTTTAAAAAGCATGGTAATAAACGCTATTCAAAAAAACACAATCTCTGAAAAACACGGCCTATTGAAATGACAAGCCGAAAATCATTTGCTAAGCACTGAAATGGCCCCTTTTGTCACCCCAATCCTTCTGTGACAGTTACCTTTCAATCCTACAATTGTGCAGTAAGTACTGATTTTTATTCAATGTTCTATTCACCCTGCGTATTAATGAAAAGAAAAAAACTTGTAAGAATAGCCTTTAATAGGCTGATAGACAAGGCTCCCTATTCTCCTGCTAGAGCTCCTCTTATCAGCTTCTCACAGTATTGCTGCTCGCTCAATTCTTTCCCATTTCTAAACTTTGCTCACCCATCTGGGCTTGTTCTCAACTGAGATGGAAACATTTTTATTTCACAAGTCTTGCTGACCTTTTCTTATTCTTCAGGCGGCGTTAGGTGAAGCTCTAACCTCAGACCAGCCTTTTTTAAAGCTTAAAAAAAGCCCAATGAGCGGATCAGGTCTCAGCTCATCTGAGGAGGAACGAAGGGGTTGTTCCCTGAACATTTCTGAGCTTTGCAGGGCCCGGGGCGATGGGACAGCAGCCACGGTAACAGCAGTGACACAGTCCTCGTTTGGGGGTGCAGGGACAGGGGAAAGCTGGTCACACTCCTGACTCTCACAGGGACTACTGGCATCATCGTTCTTCGGCCAAAGCGGTGACTTTCACGTAGTTGTTGCAAATAAAAAGTGTGTGACAAAACTTGGGCAGTGCTATCCTTGCCTGGGAGTACCCAGCGCCAATTCTCCCAAAGTTCCTGGAGCAGTAATGAGTAGATTTGCCCAAAATGAGCAGTGACATTTATTACAATTAGAACCCAACTTGGTAACACATGTCCCCAGCCTGTGACTGCAGACGTGTCCCACTCACTCAGAGCTGGTGGTGACGGTGGCCGGGCTCTCTGCAGCTTTGTGGGGACTGCCCCTTGCCCAGGCCCCTCTTTTGGGACTGTCCCTCTGTCTGGCTCAGTGTGACCCCTGGGCCAAGCAGGGCAGTGAGGGGCCCCTCAGATGAGGCAGGAAGGATCCGTGTCCGCTCCCGAGCCTGCTCCCAGATGCAATTCTGCGAAGGGGAGAGCCTCCTCCTCCTCCTCCTCTGCATTCCCCACTCATGCAGTTTTTCTTTCCAGTAGGGAAATTCAGCACATAACTATCCAGGATTGCAAAAATGTAAACAGTCTGTGTTACATGTCTTCAAATTACAGCCCTGCTGCTCGACACATGTGCAGATAATCGAAGCCCTCTGCTGCGGGGCCCTGGGCTGGGCGAGCACCAGTGACTGTCCAGTGTCCCCTGCCCCAGATGTCCCCTGCCCTGGGTGTCCCCAGCCCCAGCACTGCTCCAGGACCATCACCACTGCCATGCCCTCCAAACTCCACTGACATCTCCACCTCCTACCCGGGGCTGGCCCTGCTGCCCAGCAAATATTAACGAGGAGTCGACTTAGGGGTTGTTTGAATAGAGGAAATTGTTTTACATTGTGATGCAATATTTCCACACCGGGGTCTCATTTATGCGGCGTATTAAAGTCAACACTCTGCACATCTATCTCCATAAGGAGCCAGGCCCATTATCCCCAGTTACTTTTAAGCAGTCTTTGGCTGAGTCCTGACGTGCTGCCGGTGCCATACATCACAGGGATGCAGTTTCTTAAACTGCAGCTCGTGATTGATAGTTTAACCTTTTTCTCGGAGGTTAATTCGATATATGCTGGTGTAAACTATAAACCACAGCTCCAGCCTGTCGGGAGGAGGTAATCTGCATGGCACTCTTATGAGATCTCAGGTGCTGCAGTAATTACATGGTCATCTCCTCCTCCTTCCACTTGCTACTTCTCCCTGCTGGAAAGAGGAGGAAGAGGAGGAGGACGGTACTCACTAGCACCTGAGGAGTCCAGCTCTGAACTCCCCAAAATTCCTGCTCCCACCAGTTCTTGGAGCCATGCCAGGGTTTTCCCAGGCAGGTGGGGATTTTGGTGTGGCAAGGCCCTTGGTCTGCTCCCAAGCTCATTCCTTCCCAGGATCCCTGTGCTATTCCTGGGAATGGCAGTGGAGTTGGCGAGATGGGCAGCGTCTGTCTTAGCAAAATGGATCGTTTCATAGAGCTGTGGGGGATGTAAACTCCCTGTCCCACTGTGTGGTGGGTGTCCCTAAGCCCTGACCACAAGCAGCTACCATGGATGGTTGATACCTGTGATACCATGATACCTGTGCCCATGGCGAGAGCCTCACTGCTCTCCACCCTGGTTCTCCTCCTAGAGCTTCAGCCTCCCTTGCTTTCTTAATTTCTCTTTTTATTTCTTGTTTTGGCTCCTCAGAGGAGCTGGAGGTTGGAGGGATGTGCAGCCATCCAGTTGCTTTGGCTCTTCCCAGTAGGGCTGGGAAGCTCTGGCAGCACCTGCACTGCCCTGGCCTTTTGGGGTCCTGGTCACTGGGGAACCCTGTCACTGCTGCCAAGCTGGACTGAGTCTGGGGGGTCTGCATGGGTTTGGGAGGCTTCAGTGGCTTTGGAGGGTCTGCAGTGGGTTTGCCATCAGGCTCTCACCTCCAGTGGTTGCCTGTGTGTGGCACAGCTGTGACCTGCCGGTACTCCCCAGGAATGGCTGCGTGTGGTTCATGCATTTTTTTTTGGCCTCTGTCCCCAAAGTGTCGGGTTTTTTTCCATAGGAAATAACTATTTCTGCTCAAGATCAATAAGATTTTGTTGAGAAGAAGGGAGAATTTTAAAGGCTTGGTTTAATTTAATCTATTTCTTTGCAGGACGCTCCCTTTGGTAACAATAGGAATTCGATTCCTGCCAGAGCAGACTCCTTAATTAGACCCACAAAATGAACAGTAACGTGTCTCTGGGCTGAAATTCTCCCTTTCTGGAGCTTGCAGAAAGGAGGGAGTTTCTAACTCATAATTGCATCTGAATGCAAATGGCTGTGCCAATGTGAATATATTAAAAGCAGCAGCGTCAGCAATCACTGTGAAAAAAAATACATACAAATGAGGCCCCAGCTTATTGCTCCATTTGGATGCTGTGAAATGGCACCTTATTGTGTTATTATAAGATTTCTTGCTTAGTTAACAGAAAATGCTTACAATTAAGTCTGAACTCATTTAGTGCTCAGACTAATTCACATTAGAAAAAGGATGTGACCTCGGCTCCAGATCCCTTTTCTATGGCTCTTGCTGTACGTGGAGGTGGCGGGTCTGGTGTGGTGGGCTGGGGAGGAGCTGTGCTGCATTCCCCGTGTCCCCTGTCCCAGCAGTGAGCAGCCTCAGGGACAGGGTCTGTGCCTGGGCCAGGCACTGCAGTGACCCCCGTCCTGCCGTGAACCAGGGCAGTGAGATGATGTCACGGGAAAGGCTGTCTGCTTTTTCTACTTATCTGAATTCCTGACACTCCCATGGCTGGGCCCTCATGTGTCATGCCCTGTTCAGTCACATTCTGGTCCTGCCCAGCCCTGGGCCTGTGCTGGGGCTGCCTGAGGAAGTGGCTGCTGCTCACAGAACCCAGCTTTGCTGGTAGGGAGTGGGGATAACAGCAACAGAAAGAGAGGCTGATGTTTAGGGGGTACAGCACATCTGCCATGACTCCTTGGCTATCTAAATTAGTGGAAACCAATGAATTTCATCTCCTTGCATCTCTGGCCTTTTTTTATGATGCTAAATGCCATCCCCGTACCATGTGGGAAGGCTGCAGATAAATGAGGGTGAGTTTGTGTGGACATCAAATGCTGTGATGATGTACCTTGTAGAACAGTCTCCCTGGTGCAGCACGTAAACACTCCATCTTCCACCACAGCTTTAGATATGGCAGAGACCGTGTATGAAAGAATGAGAATAATGTATATATTGAGAAGGAGTTGCGCTGTGGGGAGTTCAGCAGGCACCACATGGTGAAGAGCTGGCAGGGCTCTGGCAGATTCCAGATTCCAGCCATCCTCTGTGGCTGCCAGTGGCTCCAGGAGCTGAGCTGGGGGTGCCCAGGCCAGAACACTTGTGGGACACTGAGGTCTGTCCTTCTCTCCCTTTCCCTTCCCTTTCCTTTTCCCTTTCCCCTTCCCCTTCCCTTTTTCCTTCTTTTTCCCTATTCCTTACCTATTCCCTTTCCTCTTCCTTTCTCCTCTCCCAGCCATCAAAGCACCAACCCTTCTGTACAGCCAGTACCTGTAGGACGAGGCCTGTGGATAAATTATTATTGTGACCCTCACTGCGCTGTGAAAAACTTCATGGAGCTGCTGAGTGAAAAGTCAAAATTTGCATTTAAATAGAAAATGTTTGGCAGCATGTAACCCACCGGGCCATGCATGGCAGGGGTCCCTGGCCATGGTGAAACACCAGCAGGGTGCTGGGAAGCTCCAGGCAGCCAGATCAGACCCTCCTCTGCTCCCCAGAGCCACTCTGCAGGGTGAGGATGTCATTCCCTGACTGCTGTAACAGCCCATCCCACACCTCCCTTTTTGGGGGCTCACCCCAGGGTGCCTCTGCCCCTGGCCAGCACTGGCCATGCTCTGCTGGCCACATCTTCACCACATTTTGAGTTCAGTCACCTCTTGGAGCTCAGGGGCTGCACAGGAGCCTGGCCGAGCCAGCCAGGGCCAGGCACAGGAGGGAGAAGTGTGAAGCATTTTAGGAGGTCTATAAATTAATTAAACCCTTTTAAAGGTTAACAAGGTCCACTCTGTCCATCATTAAAGTAACTTCATGCATTTAAATTTTAACAGTCAAACCAATTAGCAATAAAAATGTTGTATGAACTGCACTTTATTGGATTCTGGTCAAGCTGAAATCAGTTCAACATTTGATGTCTAATACCCTTTTTTCCCTTTTCTCAATTTTAAACGCAACTCTCTTTCCCTTGGGTTATGAGAACACCAGTGAGCTCAGGAGGTGGAACAGTGGCAGTGGCAGCAGGGCCATTCTGTCTGAGACCACTCCTCACAGCAGCCTGGCACCTCAATCCACACTTACCATCATTGAGAAAACATCTTGAACTCTTGGTGCCACTTTTGAAAGGAAAACGCTTGGGACTCCTGGTGACACCTCTCCAAAGGCACCCACTGCTCTGCTGCTGCAGGGCCCCCTTGGAGCCCCTTCCCACCTGAACAGGCAGTGAAGGAAAACCATCTACAAAGGGGCCAAAATGCTGATGCAGCAAGTTCCAGCCCCGACAGAAATTACAGGATTAAGGCACATCTTGTGCCCATAACAAGGACCATGTGAAGGGGATGTTTGTAGGATTGCAGGCTGCTGGCCCAGCAAAGAGACTGGCTTGGGGAAACATGGAGGTACCTGAGCAGGTAAAAATTTACAGGAGCAGGAGGAACTGGCCTCCCTGGGGGATGGACAGTGGATAAATTCTATGCACATGGACACAGTGGTATTTATTTCCCACAGTCCCTTCAGCCAGCAGGCTGCACAGGTACTCCAGAACCTGAACTGGCAAAATGAAATGACAAAAGTCTATCAGAACAGAGCTGGGATGCAGAACCGTGTGGGTTTGATCCCTCTGAAGGGCTGGCACAGAATCTGTGCTGCCAGGAAACCCAGGATAAGTCCATCAGGAATGGTGGAATGGGGAATTAAAACCCATTTGATGGCGAACACTGGTCAAAATGAAAAATTATGGAGGGAAGGGCAGGAGGGAAGAGGCAGAGGAGGTTAATGCTCAGCAGAGCTGAAGGGCCTGTGCCGGAGCTGCAGCTCCGAGTACCCCTGAGAGAGGTTGTGGAAACCAGATGTGGAGGAACAGTCACGGTGGGGGGAGCAAGGGGCCGGTGCCTGCTCGTAATTACTCTTGATTTTGTGCGATGACATTGAGGCTGTAGGCAAACATGAAAGAACACTTGTGGGGACAGCAGCGCTCGCGCCGGCCAATGGATTAATAAGGAATGACTGACATGCAGGGAGTGGGGAGGCGCACATGGAAGTGTTTTGTAGGGGTTTGATGTTCCACAGGCACACAGAGACCCTCGCCAATGCTGCTGATTGCCCCAGCACAGCCGTGCTTGGGGGATGCTTGGGAGGATCCCAACCCTTCCATGCCAGCCCAGCACCTCCGTGTGACCGGTGTGACTCGCTTTCGGTGCCCAGGGGCTCCTCAGCAAGGAGCCACCAGGTGCAGGACATGGGCCCACTTGACTCTGAGCTCAGAGCTGTAGCAGAGGGACAGCTGCCAGGAGAGGACAGCGAGAGGAGTCTAAGGCAGCTCCTTGACTCGGGAACAGCACACCGATGGTTAATAGGTAAAGCTCACCCACTTTCAGTTAAATCAGAGCAATTAACACATAATCGCATTAACAAAGTACTCTGTCCTGGATAAAGGGATTTTTCCTTTAGTAATTGCCCCGTGGCCACAAAAAACCCTGTACCTTAAGGGCAGCTGCGGGCTGAGGAGGGAGTGCTGGCCCTGGGCATCAGGGTGACCATCACCAGCATCTTCACACCCGCTTCCAGGACCGTCCCTGCCACCTCTAGGATTTAGGGTGGCTGCTCCTTCCTCTCCCAGAGAAGTGCCAGGCTGCTGCCAGGCTCCTGGTGGATCTAGAGATCCCAAATGATCCTTCTGAGGAAGGCCAGCCCCTACCCTATGCCGAGCAGGGGTTCACCCAGCAGGGAGGCTCACAGCCGCATCTGGAGAGGTATTCCTAGGGCAGGGAATGGGGCTGGGCGAGCGGTGTGGGAAGCACACAGCAAGGGGGAGTCAGTCACCACCTGCCTCCTGCGCTCCTGCAAACCTGCAGAGAGACTGTTACAACTTTTAATTTGTAAAACCAGGAGGAAAGGAGCGTGTGAATGGAGCGAGCAAGAGAGCAGATGGGCAACGGGCTGCCCAGCTTCACAGGCAAATTCCAGACGCTTCTGGGATTCCTTGCACCAGCAGGGTTTGTTTTGTCAGCGGTTTGGCATCCTTCCTCTCCTAACCTCCGTGTTGTGAGCAGGAGCCTTGCTGGGTGCAGGACTGGGAGAGCACAGAGCCACACTTTGCATCCCACTGCTGCCAAGCTCTCCAACACGTTGTTCACAAGTTGATTTGCTCCTTCCTCTGCATTCAAACCACCACCACCAATCCCATTCTTAATTACCGCGGGTCAGACCCAGGCACAGCCTGTGGCTTGGCTCCTGTTTGTTTAACTTGGTGTGGCTGGATGGGTCATCTCATCATGGGGGCAGAGCTTCCCTACAGGACCTCTGTTGGCAGCCGTGGGGGTTCCCTGAACACCCCAAGCTTTGCCTCAACACCCACTGAGCTGAGAAGGTCCTGACCACAGCCCTGTGCCCAGTCCTGCATGCCCTGCTCAGCCCTTTCCACCAGGACACAGCAGCTCACAGTGGTGTGTTGGTGCAGGGATGCACATGATGCTGCCCTCGGGGGGACAGAGGAACCTCCCAAGGGACTGTGAAGCATTGTTGCTGGTTTTCCAGACTCGCCACTGCATGTCCTGAGCCACAGGAACTGGTAACCTCAAAGGTTCCTGAGGATTTTCGGTTTACACCAGGTCATTCCTTCTGGGAGCACTGCCTTTGAGTGGCAGCACTGACAGAGGAGACTGCTCCTGGCAGGTCCTGTTGTCTGCAGGGATCTCAGCTTCCAGGGACACGGCTACAGCCCATGCTCAGCACTCCTCTCATCTCTGCTGCAGCCTCAAGCTCCCTTTATCCATCCCCAGCCAGACAACTGAAATCTGCTCAGCCCCAGACCCACTTCCATTTATCCATTGCAGCTGGGTCCAGCCTCATCTGATCCTGTTTGCCACCCAGATGAATCCTTCTATGCTGCCTGGGCCAGAACCCTGTCCCCACTCAGCCCTGTTCAGTCCAGCTGTGCTGGCTCCAGCTGTCACAACAGTGCCACCACATCCCATCCATGGAGAGCCTGTGGTGTGAGTGTGTGGCATGCTCACTCTGCACGTTCCTGTGCCCACAGCAGCAGGCTGAGATGGGGCAGAACCGTGCTTGAGGTTTCCCAGTGATTGTGGACTCGTGGAGGGATCCAGACCCAGTGTTGCCAAATTCCAGTGGCACTGGTGGCAGCTAAAGGACAAAGGGCTCACCCCGGCGTGTCTCTGTGCTCGTGTGTGCCTGTGCCTGCAGCAGGGCTGGCTGGGCCAGCAGGGAATGGCCCCTCTCCAGAGCAGTAATGCTCCACACAGGATTGTTTTCTCGAGGCCAGGATTATCACAGCGATCTGGGCAGCCAGCACAGCTCCAATCCCATTACTCCATTAGCATGGGCGTTATAGGTGACACTCTGCATCTGCTTGACAAAACACAGCCTCAGACTCCGAGCTGAGCATTTTACCAAACGGAACACAGTTTTCACTTGGAGAGGATTTGCTATTATTATTGGCTTGTAGCTGCTTAGAAATAAACAGCAATAAAGACTTCACCAATTTACTCTCAGAATGTTCTCATTTGAAACACGCCGTGCAGAAAAATATTAACAAAATAAACTCCCAGCTTAGAAAGGCTAAAGAGAGCTTTTTTTGGAGTGTCAGTGTTTGTGGAAGTATTTTCTGAAGAAGCTGCAGTTTGAATTGAGCAGCATGTCCCCCAGGACAAGGCACTGGGGATGGCCCAGGAGCAGTCCTGGCAGCACGGGGTGGGTGGCAGAGCCCTGGCAAGGGCAATTTTTTTCCTGACAGGACGATTTTCAGACACAGAGACAAGCCCCACTCCATTTCAGCAGTCCAATGCCAGCCCGGGAGGGGTGAACATGATAAGGTGTGAAAGCCTGAAATAAAGCTTAACCCCGAGATTGAAATGGAGTTGTTCAGCATTATTGGCTTGTAAATTGTTCCTGTGATGAGATTTAGTAAAAGACTGAGGGGTCTTTCACCAGTGGGAGAGTATTTATGATGCTTTTGTACTGGTACATGAACACTTTTCTGTTTTGCCGTGTTCACACCATCCCAGAGGCCATGTCCTGTTCCTCAGGGTGTTGTTAAACACACAAGTGCCAGTGAGGTTTGGGCTTTTCAGCCTCCTGCCTTTGGGTACTTTATAGCAAAGGTAACAAAGGAGTCCCTGGCCTGCCAAGGAGGAGTGAGGTCCATGGCCCATCCTTGGCAGCAGAATGAGACGATCAGTGTCTCACTTGGGGGCTGAAGGCTTCCTTATGCTTGTTTTTGGTGGTGAACCCCTGCTTTTCGGGGCAGGATAGTGTGAATGCCCTGGTGCTGCTGCTGTCTGGCTGCCAAAGGAGCCTGTGATGCCTTGTCCTGGCCTTGGGGGTGATGGTTGGTGACCAGCAGCATCAGGGATGACTGGGCAGGATGATTCCCCTCCACCCTCCCTCCAGCTGCCTTTGGTGGCACTGGGGCTGCCCCCATGGCACTGTGCTCTGGCTGAGGATGCCAGATCACCGCTTCCACCAAAGCAAATTCCATGTCACCAGAAGCTGAGTGCAGCGAGGGGCTGACAGGTTGTTTGCTGTGGGCATTTCCACCAACAAACCCGCTCCAGAGAGCTCTCAAGCATGGGGAGTGCAGGAAGACTTACTGAGAGGAGTCTAGTTTTGAATTTGCCCAACATTGCCCCTTGTGTCAGGACAGAGGTCTGGGAGCGGGGAGCACACAGACCGTGTTTCACTGGAGCAATGGAGACATCTTCCTTTACACTCTGGTCACATACACAGCCACCTCGCTGCTGCTGGCAGCCTTTGTGTCCCTGTGCCCATGCTGCTGAGTGTCAGAGGCATTGCTGATGGCACACTGCATGCTCTGGAGGGGCTGCTCCCCCTTGGTGGTGCTGTTCCAGAAGAGCACAGAGTTACCCTCCGTGGGGATTCATGGGTGTACGTGTCCATGAATGCTCCAGTGTTATGCCCCAGCCCAGAGCAGGCATCCAGCACCTCCCTTGTCCAGGCTTTCTGAGGCAGGAAGCAAAACCTGTGTTTGAGCACAGGCTTTTCAGGAAAGATTGCACCTCTGGGATTTCTGGAATAAGCGCTGTAGCAGGTTATGCACTGGTTGTATCAGGGACACGCTGCCCCTGCTGAATGCTGGGCTGGTTGCCACTGGGAATCTCACATCCGGGTTGGAGACACACTTGGGATTCCCCTGTTTGTATTGACAACACAAGGAGAGCTGAGCAGGAGCCTGGGGATGTGCACAGGCACCACTCCTGTGGGCTGGAAGGGATGAGCAGAGCCTTGCAGCAGCTCCTCCAGCGGGGCCAGCCCTGGGGACAGCTGCCTGTGTCCCTGCTGCAGACCATCTCCTAGTCCTGCCCTTGCTTTTTCCTCCTCTGCTGGAGTTCTTGAGCCTAAAAGCAGCAAGCCAGAGAACCATGGCCTGGGTAGGAGCAGGGAGCTGAGCCTGGGATGCTGCAAGATCTGGAGGAATGGGATGTTGCGGGGAAAGGCAGCGTACTTCCCACAGGAATGCTGTGACGGTGTGGACAGGAGGGAAGGGATCAAAAGCAAACAGACCTCCAAAGTGCAGGAGGGAGGCACTGCCCCACGATGCTCTGCTGGACTCTCCTGGGAGCCTCAGACTGTGTGGAGATGCCTTGGACTATTCCCGGCCCCAGGGATGAGCTGTTCCCTGGGATACTCCCATCCTAGACGCCATCAGGGCGGGACTTAGGCACTGTCACTAAGATCATATAAAACGTGATGGATCTTACTGTAATCCTTGGAGCCCACGTAAAAAGATACTCTCTAGATCTATAAAACATGCTGGGATTTGCAATTAAAATACCTGGGTGGTGACTGTGCCCACAGCCTGTCTCTCTCCTCCCTGTGTCCCTCCCTCCCAGCCTCTCTGGTTTGGAGCAGCTCCATGTAAACCCTGTTTTGCAATCACTGTTTAAATAACAAGCTGCCTTCAAAGGAATATATTTAGAACAGAGGGTCCCCCCCATAAGCACGCTCTGAATGTTTGAGTGATTTCAGCTGGTTTGGCAGAGTTCTCTGTGATATCATGGGCCGAACATTTCTTTGCGGGTCTGTGAGCTCAGGCTCTGTGAAGAGCTCACGGCTCTGCAGCTCCTGCAGTCCCACCAACAGCATTTCCAGCTGCTCCTGGAGCAGGCTGGGTGTGGTGGGTGTGTGTGTGGGGGTCCAGCTGCCAGCCCAATCCAGGCTGGCACAGGAGGAGCAGAGTCCTGGGCTGGTCACTCCTCCTGGGCTGGTCACTCCCCATGGGCTGGTCACCCTCAGCCTCCCAGCTGGGGTGGCTGCTCTCAGTGACTTCTGTGCTGGAGTTGGCCATGTTTTTGTGGCTTTAGGTGGCTGGTTATCATGGGCCCAGACCTGGTGTGTTCCCTGTCAGTACACGTGTGATTTTTGACGTTTTACCAAGGATAACTGGTTTGGCTCAGTCAAACATCAGTCTTCCCCAGAGGAATACATTCACCCTGCTCACACATCCAACAGCTCTGACTTGTTCCTGCAGCAGGCAAGAGCTGGGAGAATTTGCTGAATATCAAACAAATACCATTTTTTTTTTCATTTTGCAACAAACTCCTCCTTGCCCTGACAGCCAGGTGCCCCTGGCACACTGGCCAGGTGACTGAGCACTGCCAGCTGCCCTTGCCTTGGGAGCAGCCCCTGGCTCCCTCTCCGTGGTACAAAGCCAGTTCCCTTCATTATCTGCTGGCTGCAGATGTTCACAAAGCCGTGAACCGGCCGCATTGCCACCGAGCATTTTAGGCGAGGACGCGTTCAGATTTCTGTGAATTTTCCGGCAGAAGCGAAGCAGCAGTTTACGGGCAAAAGGACACCAGGGTCACTTACTCGCCTGTCACAGACGCCCTGCTCCT
This sequence comes from Sylvia atricapilla, assembly GCF_009819655.1. NCBI lineage: Eukaryota > Metazoa > Chordata > Aves > Passeriformes > Sylviidae > Sylvia > Sylvia atricapilla. Next base: position 9,113,942 of record NC_089156.1, read on the forward strand.
GCCGGGGACCCAGCCCTGCGTGGCAGGAGGCAGAGCTGGGCTTGGCAGAGCCTCACTGGAGAGCGGGAGGAGCTGCCAAAGAAGCTGGGATCGCTCACCTACCGGGATCACCAGGATGCTCCTGACAAGGGCTCCTTTGTTCCATGAAGGGCTCACCTGAGGAGCGGGACAGCTCCGGGTGTCTAATTAGCAGCAGGAGCTCGGCCGTGCTCGTCCTCCCTAAGGCAGCTCGGTCATGTCTCTGCAGCTCTCCGCATTTTTTGCCCAGGTGGTGAAGGCGAGCGGGGCGGGACAGAGGGATGGGCTCCACTCCCACCGCCCCATCCTCGCCCGCAGGGATGTCTGCGGCAGGCAGCAGGATGACATGGCATGGGACAGCCCCAGGCATGGGGACAGCCCAGGGCACAGGCACAGGCTGGCACCTGCAGCCACCTGGACTGTACAGGGGGCTGTAGACACACAGAAAGCCCTAAAATGAAGGGCTGACTGCTGTGCAGGGCGTCCTTGCACAGCTGTCTGTGCTGGAGAACTGGTTGCTGAAGCTGCAGACCCATTTTTTTCAGCTGCTGTTGGAGTGTCTGGAGAGAAGGGATGTGTATATTGTCAGTGAGAGTTCTCCTCAGTATCCTCACAAGAATTTCGAAGGCTGTGTTTGAATCCAGAAGAGCCACGGCTGCTCCCAGCTCTGCAGAGCAGCAGCTGCAGGGCCCCAGCAGTGTCCCAGGGCTGAACTATGGGCACAAGAGCTTTCAACCAGCTGAGAGAAATGCATGGCTAAACAGTTTTTTGTGCTTGTAAATGTGTGTTGATGTCCCGTTGGAGCAGAGGGTTTAGAAGTCCTGTGCCCAAAATTTTTAACCTGTGTTAATTTTAAGGCTGGATCCCGTATTTCCGTGTGGGATGCTCTGGGATGCACATGGAGCTGCCTGAGGTGCCCGTGTAGGGCTCACTTGGGATGCTGGCACCCACTCCTGGAGTGGTCTCAGGACCCTGGGATGCCTCTCCTTGGGCTTTAAAGACTTTCACGTTGTGCTGGGTACTGACTGAATGTACCCATGCCCGTTTCAGCACACATCTAGTTGTCCCATTTGTTCTGGGCCCTCAAAATACTCCTATTTACATAAATCTGGTAAGATTTACTCCAGCCAGGCTCTCCTCTGATGGCTCTGACCCAGTGAAGTGATGCCTTCCCCTGACTGGCCAGGGACAGTGCTGGTCCCACAGATCCTCCCGGGCACTGGTCTGTCCCAGGCTGCCCCTTTACCTCCCACATGTCCCAGCTTTTGGAGCAGTGGGGGAATGGGAGGAGGCAGCTGCTTGCAGGCTCCAGCATATGCTCGCCAAGGCTTTTCCTCCAAGTGCTACTCACTAGAGAAACAAAGGGAAGGAGAGAGATGAGACGTGCAGCAAACTCCTGGACGCAGCCTTTGGCTCTTGGGTTGTGCTTTTCTCTGTCTCTGGTGTTAACTTGAGGCTGCATCTTTGTCCAGACCCCTCTGTTGTGGCTGTGTTGGGGCAGAATGTGCCTCTGACCCCATATCCCATCTCAAAATAAAGAGAAAAACATTACAACAAAATAGGAGTTAGAGATGGGGGAGTTCTGCCCTGTCATGCTTCTTTCCTTCACCATCTCATTCCCCCTCGCCTTGCTCTGGAAGTACTGGGAAGTGGAGTTGGGGGGTTGCCTGGGAGAGTGGCTGTTCCTGGAAATGCCCAGGAGAACTTTCTCATTGTGGCTCTCCAGGTAAAACCCTGTAACTTTATCATCCTCAAATAATTTGAAAACAGCCCCCTGTCCTCCAGGCACACAAAGAATGGCTTGATCCGTTGCTAACAAAGCCTCTTAAAAGATAAAGAGCAAAATACAAGGCAAGGAGAGCATGCCTGGCAGGCAGACAGGAGCTGGCCAGTATAGGCCAAATTCTTTAGGAGTTGAGTTTCCGTTTGGGCTCAGCTTTCCCGCGGATTCTATACACCTAAAGAAAACAAACCGTAATCCTATCTGGGGCCCAGCACTCTATTTATTTCACCTGGTGAAAAGATCTTGCCAATTCCCCCACGCTGAAACCCAGCAGCTGCCCAGCAAGGGAGCTGGGCCATAAGTGTGTTCTGCATTACGGAAAAATTGATATTAAAATATAAACGGTCCTGCAAGGATGTATTTGCACTCGTACCGTGTGAGACATTCTTCCAGGTTTCTCCGCTGTTTTGTGATTTGGATCCCACTCTGTGCCTCTTCTCAGCCCCTGGTAATCCGGTTTCACAGCCATAATCCACAGATTACAAGGAGGGAAATGCCCGGCCTCCACTCTCACCTCGCAGCTGCACCTCTCACCTGTGGAAGAGAAAAGAAGGAAACATTATTTATACTTTCAAATGCTCAGAATTAGAGTTCCCTCCCCTCCCTTTGCCTTCCTTTTGCCTTCATCTCTTCCTCCCCGATTCCTGTGGCTCTGGAGCAGCCAGGGGCAGGCAGGGCTCAGGGCGGACAGAGCAGGCAGTGGATCTGTGCTGGGGTGCAGGTCAGAGGTGTGGGTGACACCCGTGGGTGACAGCTCACAGGACACCCCACCCAGAGCCTGGGGCACCGGGCAGTGCCTGCAGAAACAGCACAAGCACGGTTGTGTTTCCAGCGAGCGAGGAGACAAAAAGCCAAGCATTTTCCACTCTCATTTCTCTTTCCTGCGTTTTTGTTACTGATACCTCCCCGTGGGCTTTGGGGCTCTGACAGACGAGCTCTGCAACGGATTAAAGGGTTACTGTGCTCAGCTGTCAGAGGTTGCCGAACCTGAGCGGGGTGGTGCAACCAGATCCTGCCCGTGCCCCGTGTGCTCCCTGGCCTGTGCACCAGCCCCTGTGGCTGCCAGTGCAGGGCTGGAACAGGAGCCACAGCCACAGGCTTGACCTTCCCCAGCCTCCCCTTTTACAGCTGGGTTTGCCCTCATCCCACTCGCCCTTTCAGACACACAGGGAGGTGACCCCAAAGCCAAAGCTGTGAGCACACAAAGGCTCTCTGCTCTGGCCTTCTGCCCCACAGCAGTGGGGCCATGGGGCCTCTGTCTGGCTGCTGTGGGCCTGGGGAGGGCTGTTGAGGGGTCTGGCATCATTCAGAACCTTGCACAGGGGTTTAGCTGCTCAAAGCTAAGGGCTGAGCCACTGCAGGGTCCCACAGAGGCCATGGCAGCTTGCCCCTGCCCACCCCAGCCCCATCCTGCTCTCCAGCTGGGGTTTCTAGCTGAGACGCTTCTGTATCCCTTGTAATTGGCAATGGTCATAAAATAAAAGCCTGAAGTATTTGCAGTATTATCACAATCATTCCAGGCTTTCTGTGGAGATGGATGCCGCTGACAACATCTCCATAGCTGCTTCCCAGGCTGATAAGTCACCAAGAATGAAGGAGGAATGGTGCAGAGATACCATCAGCATTTCCATGACGCGTTAATCTTAAATATGACCAAAGGGAAGGACCGTCTTCCAAAACTCCCCTTGCTGCAGCTTTGAGCAGAGTCCTGTGAGGAGCTCTTGGTTCTTGGATTCACATTGGGCTCACCATTGACAGCCTCAAGCCAAACCTGCTCCTGACAGCTGCAGGGCTCAGGGCTCTGGGGCTGTGGGGTGCACTGGTATCAGCCCTACATGATGGTACCTCCTCTTCAAGGAGCCCCAAGAGCTGTGTGGGTCTGGGGAGGTGTCCTCTCTCTGCCACCCAGGGACAACCAAGCTTAGCTGGTGTCATTCAGGAGTCTCCAGTGTGGAAAGATGAAAATTAATGGTTGAATGGGAACGTTAGATCTGTTCTCACATGGCCAACAGGATTTTGACATCTGGGATGATCTGCCCAAGCCTTGATCATGCACAGAGAAGATGCTCATTTCTGGAGCCTCCTGAGGATGTGTCCTCACTGGGGACAGGGTGGGATTTGCCATGGAGGAGCAGCACATGGCAGAGGAGCAGGCTGCTGCTGGACACTGAGCTGCGTGAACCCTGCACAAATGTCCTGGGAACGGGCAGGGGACAACACCCCACAGAGCAGCACCCCACAGAGCTGAGGAGCTGCAGCGGATCCATCGTCACACACAGTTATTAGATTAAGCAGTGCTGGGCAAACTATGACTTTTTGAGGAGCAGGCAGAGCTCACCAGCTGTTTAAACTGTGATGGCTCTCAAATAACAAGATTAGGCAATTGTGGGCTGCAGGAAGGATACCAGCAATTACCTCCTGATTGGTAAGAGCTGTAATTAAAGTGCAGCGTCTTTCAGCCTCTCGGAGCACAAGTCCAGTCCACGTGTAGCCATTCCTACACCCTACATTGGTTCTCGTTTATTTGCCTCTCCTAGCACAACCTCTTCTGGACCTTTCAGGCAACTTCAGCAGCTGGTGCTGGATGTGGGCACAGATTTGTGCTGTGTCCTCAGGGTCTGCCATGAGTGGGTGCCACCTCCCACCCCTGTCTGCCCTCCAGCTTGTCCATAACACATGGTGCTCCTCTCATGGCAGCTCTTCTCCCTGCTGTGGGGGTGAGCTCAATGGAAGAGGAAGACAGAAACCAGCATCTTCTCCCTCTGTACTCCCCTTCCCTGCCAGCATGAGGTGATGCTCTGCCTGTGATTGCTGTTACGTGCTGCCTGCTGGCCCTGGAGCACTGAGGAGGGAATCTGTGAGATGGTAAACACGCTCATATGCTTGTAGGTTTGCTCATCTTCTATCTTGGGTGATTCAGTTTATGTTTTAAAATGTAAAAAGGCCTCCTACGTACTGATGTCTCTATTGTATAAAAATATCAGCCATGGGTATTTCAAAATATCTCCCCTTTCCAAGAGTGACTCCTCCCCGCCAGCCTCAGCCCCCGTCCCCACTGCTCATCCTGGCATCCCAGACCAGCTGGAGCACCATGAGTGTGTGGGGACACTGAGAAGGTGCTGCTGTCCCCTCAGCTGTAAATGGATATTTACTGCACCAAGGATGTGTTGTCTACCAGAGGGTGGTTAACAGCACTCCCCCAAACGGGGTGAGTTAAACCTGGCTGTGATGGAAGGCAGCTGCTGGCGCTGCCTGCTCCTCTGCCTGGCTAAATGTGCGGCAGGCGAGTGATCAGTGCTTTCCAAGGGAACCATCCCTCACCTCTTGTGTTGTTTACCCCTCAGCAGACAATCAGTGGGCCTTTGGGGGTTGGATCTGTGGGTTGGGGGCTGCCCGATGCCAGGCAGTGCCCTGATATGTATCTCACTCCCAAGGGCTCCCTGTGGCCAGGTCAGGGTCTGGCCAGCCCAGCTGGCAGGGTCTGCTCTCCAGGCAGCTCTGTGGAGCTCCACATCCATAAACTGCCCCGTGACTGGGGCTGGGGGCTCTGACAGGGCTGACCTGGACCATTGCAGCAGATCTGGTGATGACTCGCCACCACAGGTCCTCTGCAGGTGCCCCAGCTGGGATTGTGACACGTGGAGTCCTTTCTGCACAGACTCCTAACACCTCCAAAGGGACTCTCCAGGCAGAGAAGCGGGACACAGATAACATGTTATTGCTAATTCTGAGCAGTAGTAACATTCATTTTTGGCCAAACATTTTGTTCATTGCAGCTGCCCTGTGCTGAGGAGGGATGGTTGTGAGAGGGACTCAGTCACATTGCTTGGGAATGAATCTCCCTGCCTGGGACTGTCAGGTGAGGTTTGGAGTCCCAGGTCTGTGCTCTTTCTTCTTGGTTTGTGCCCGGAACATCTCCAGATGGAGCTGCCCTTGCCATCCTGGCACATTGTCAGCTCAGCACAGGTTGGATGCTTTCTGACTAGAAGTGATGAGTATTTCTCTCAGAATGTCTAGAGGAAGGAGTGGGGGGAAGAAAGAAGGCTTTATCTTTACTCAGATGCCCATGATCAGCTGAGCAGTGGTGCTGTGTGGCTGGAAGGGCCGTGGTGGCACAGATGCACTGCTCAGCCAAAGAGATATCCAGCTTACTTTCTTTTTCCAGGAAGTTTGCTCAGCCATAGCTACTGAACTGAGGGATGCCACAGCCTTCCCAGCAGTGGTCCCACTGTGGACAGTTAACACTGCAGAAATTAGTCTCTTGGTGGTTCAGTTGTTTCTGATTAACTTAAACACATGCACCAAGTCCAGGCTGTGGACGCAAAGCTGAATTTGTGGCTCGTACACATTCCTCTGTGGTCCCAGGGTGGGTGGCAGCCAAACCCTGTGCTGCCTGCCCAAGATCCTCTCCTGCCCTGTATCCCTGCCCTCCTGGGATCCCTGCCTAACCTACATCTCTGTCCTCCTGGATCTCTGGCTTCCTGGGATCCTTGCCTTTTCCACATCCCTGCCCTCCTGGGATCTCTGCCTGCCCCTCATCTCTGCCTTTCTGGAATCCCTGCCTGCCCTAAATCCCTGTCCTGTCCTGCATCCCTGCTTTTCCTGGGATTGTGCCTTCCCTGGGATCTCTGCCTGTCCTGCATCCCTGCCCTCCTGGGATCTCTTTCTGTCCAGGATCTCTGCCTGTTGTCCCAGCTATCCAGCAGCCAGTGACTCTTGGCTGGAGACCCTGGGCTGTGTACCCGGCTTGCAGCACAGCTTTAGTCCGTGTGCAATGCTTTCAAGGGGCCGGGTACATTTTTTTTCCCCCCCAAGATCCTATTTTCTCATGCCAATCCTTCAGCTGTCCTTGGGGAACGCGGCTGCCAGCGCGGCGGAGGAGGGAGCCCGCGATGAGCGATGCCACAGAGCGACCCTATAGTTAAGGTTACATGAGAATTTCTATAGGCTAAAATTTTCCCAAACATTCACCTGCTGGCTTAAATTTTCCATGCTTGTTGTTTGCCTGAAGGTGAATTGTTGTCAAGCTTGAGAAAAAATTCCTTTGGCTGTGCCTGTGTTATGGGAGAGGAGAAAATACTCGCCTTCCCACTGGAAAATCTTTAGCTACTTTTTTCCCCCCCTTCTCCTTCAGACAGGGCTACAGAAAATAGTCTGGAGTCTGAAAAGCCTCGGAACTTGGCCTGGCCCAAGTACCTCAGTGGGAAGATTAAAGCGAAGGGAAAAAAAAAAAAAAAGGGACAAGAAAATGGGAAACTGGGCAAAGAGGCTGAGGGAGGGCACAGCTGTCAGAGCATGCTCTGTCTTGCCGTGATTCCTCTCTTCTGTCTCTTTTTTTTTGTTGGTGTTGCCTGGAGCAGCATCACGAGCAGATGGAGATGGGTCCGGGGTCTCGGAGCAGGCGGAGCCTGGCCGGGGTGGGGCGGAGGGGCCGGGGCTGGTTTCGGCTCCTCGCTCCCTGTGCACACCAAGGGTCCGTGTGCCCGACCTTCCTTCCAGGCTGTGCAAGCTTTGAGTGATAAAACATCTTCCCCCTTCTCCAAAACCAGTGGTTAATAAGGGAGAGGACTCCAGGCTGATAAGCCTCTGGAGAATTTTCATGTTAAGAAACTTGTGTGGCTTCTTGTCAAGTTGGTTGTTTGGTATTTTTTTTTAAGGAATCGAGTTCCAAGCACGATCTTTGTTGATGAGGAGTTGAAGTTGCTCCATCAAAAAGGAAGGAAATATGAAAATGTGGATTTCTTACACAGATTTTTTACTATGTGGTGCTTATAAAGTTTTATAAAGTGTTTTTAATTTTTTTTTTTTAAATAAAGTGGAGTTTAACAAACTGGGCCAGACAGCAAACCGTGTAAGAACATGCACATCCCTGCATGTGTTCTCTGGGTTTTGGAAATCTGAAGGGTGTGTTTGAGAATGAGGGACCCCCTGAATGCGTGGCCAGCAGAGCTGTGGGTTAGACAGAGTAAATGAGTTATTCAGAGGGTGCCAAAGGTGGGATTACACTTGACTCCCCAACCCCAACTGGGAAAACCCTTGTGGCATGAAGTGCACAAGCTGCTGGGTGCAGGGTGAGGATTGACTGCCGTGTTCTGGCTGTTTTGCAGTTATGCAACCAGAGCATTGCATTCCTGTCGTTTTTGCATCTCATGCTGGCTCCTGCCTTTGGCTGGCAGGTATTTGTGGAAGGAGAGGTGATTCCTGCCCTCACCCTCTCCCTCCCTCCTCCAGAGGCTGCAGGCATTGCTCTGCCTCTCCCCACAGGTGTGGTGACCACGAGTTTTGGTGCTGGCTCGCCCCGTGCAGGGGGTTCTGTGCTGTGTCTGCTCCTGCCGCCTCCGATCCCAGCTCCTGGCAAAACCTGTGGTAAAGAGGCTGCAGGAGCAAGAGGCTGCTGTGTCCTGCACAGGCATCCCAACCAAATCTCCCTCTGCCAGAGCAGGGGCTGTTCCTTCCCACCCCAAATCCTCCAGGTGCTTCCGCGCCGCTCTAATCCCTCTCCCAGTGACGAGTTTATCGGTCTCCAGATCTTGCTCCAATATTCCACGGTTGTTAATGTATTTAATGCTGCTCTTCCCGCTGCTCCAAGCACCACAGAGAGAGAGAAAAAAAAATGAAACAATATCTGGGCAGTGTCCCTTCTCGGTGCAGGGATTCCTGGGAGAGGGACAATGTTTGCATTGAGCAGCAGATCCCTGTTGCTGTCTGCTCGAGGAGAGACGATCTGATCCGGCTCTTGAAGTGGTTTGGGCTGGAACAGAACACGCCTGTGCGGAGAACAGCACAGGGATTTTAGTCACTTCTTGAAATGGGGAAAATTGCCTCATTTTTCAGCATTTGGCCTGCGATCCCACACTTCCTAGCTCTATGTAGGGATTAGTTCATACTTTTTTTGGTATTTTTGGCCCGAAATGAACGCTCCCAGCCAGAGGAGAGATAATTCCACTTCTGCTGATCCCCCGGGGCACATGCAGAGCTGCAGAAACAGGAAATAGGAAACGTATTACATACCTTTTCCCCTCAATTTTGTTTTCATAATGCATGGAAAACAGCAGAGCTCTGAATTATTTGAAATTTTAGAGTTATTTAATATTTATTTTTGAGAAACAATCTCCCTTTTCAGGGAGGCCTCGTGGTGTCAGAGCAGCCGTCTGGGCAGCTCCAGCTCCAGCTCCAGCTCCAGCTCCAGCTCCAGCTGGGGTGTGAGGGAGCTGGGGGCTGCGTGGCCTCACACGGGGTCCCTGTCCCCAACCAGCTGCCACTGTGAGTGTCACATGCCAGCTGTGTGGCTGGCAGGAGCAGAGGGCATTCCCCTGGCAGCACTGAACTCACACTTTCTTGGGTTCCTGCTTGGTGTGATCTATCCATGAAGAGCAGATCCTGGGCCCTGTGAGCTGTGTTAACAATCCCAGCTGGGGACAGGAGGAGCAAGGTGACAAAGGGAGGCTGGGATGCCCCCAGGATTGTTCTGTGAGCACTGCCCTCCTGCCTGCCTCATCCTTTTTTCCTGTCTGTAGTTATTGCATGAGCCGGTGGATTCCTGCTTCGTGCATACAATGGAAATAAAATCAAACGTCGTTTGGAGACCGTATAAAAAGCAAAGAGCTAAAGAAAAGAATTAATGAAGAACTCATATGCCAATCTGATGTTTTGGTTTCTAATTCTCTTCTCAAGACCCAACCCTCCCAGATTTGACAATCCATCTACTTATTGCCTGACTTTGGAGCGGTTTAACTGGCACGTGCGGGACTTGGACAGTTTCTATTAGCAGCGGGAAAGTTGGGATTGAAAAAGCCTTGTGTCGTGTTGGTGTATTTCTGGGTGTCAGAGGCTTCTAAGTGCCTTACGTTTCTCCCATCCATTCTGCATCTCTCTAATTTTCTGGGCTTTCAACACTTTCTGGCGAGCAAAGCCTGTGGATAACCCGAGTAAATGATTTTTTCCATGAATAGAGATTGGCCAGGAAGCTGAGTGATAACAGAATAATCCTTTTTGTGCTTTTCCCAGCTCCAATCTTCTTTGCACACCAAATAAACACTCTCAAGCTGCTTAGAGCAAAATCTCTAATAGGCTGTGGTGGTGCTGAGCAGGGCTTGGCTCTGTGTCAGACCGAGGGACAGGACAGTGGAATAAAGTCCTAAGAATTTTTTGGGAATTAGTTTGCATACCCCAAGCATAGTGTATTTTGGCACTTGGGCTGCATTACAATATAATCCACTAGCACTCAAAATAGCCTCAAAAATGGCTTTTTTGCTCATTTCTTTGGCTTTTCCCAGAGCCCTGTGTGAGTACAGAGAGTTCTGTGTCGGGGACCTGGGACATGCTAAGGTTTGGTGGCCATGAGGACTCATGTCCTCACCTGGGCCTGGCCCTGGGACATTGCTGTCACCTGCCAGCCTGAGGGGACCTGCTTCAGCCTGGCTCTGGGACACAGGCAGTGCAGGCTGGGAATCACACCCTTGTGTGCCCATGGCCTTGGAAACTCCATCTCCTCCTTTGTCAGCTTTGGGAATAAAATTATCTGCTGTGTGAGGGGTTATTTTTCTCCCAAGTGGATAAATGTAAACCCATTGGGTTGGTGTCAGGGGTGTCCGAGGGGCACAGAGCTGGGGTGAGCTGCTCATGTGTGTTCAGGATGTTTGAGCTAATGGTTTGACACTGTCATTGAAGAAACTGAACCAGTTTGAGGTTGGAGTCTCCAGACATTTCCTCGGAGAGCAGAGCAGCAGCAGCAGCACAGGGAGATCCTGTCCATGCTCCTGAAATCCAGGGTTTCCATCCTGCAATTTCTGCCTCTGCAAGTCCAGTAAAACTCTGCATTTCAAAGTGCCCCAGGTCTTTGGCCTGCAGGAATCCTCTCTTTATTGGTGTATTAAGAGCAGCTTTGTAGAAATAACTTGTATAAAACCAGAGCATTTCTCATTCTCCCAGGTGGGAAATGAACAAACGAGGTAATGTTTGCCTGAAGCCCAGGCCAGCCCTAGAACAGGTGGTGCCTGTTATTGTCAGGTAAGAAAATGATTTTGTAAGTAATTAGTTAGATTGCTCAGCCTACATCTCTCCAAAAAAGTGCCCCTTAAATGCATGGAGTACATTGACTGAGATGCATCTGCTCAGTGTGTGGTGATGTGAGGCACAGCCAGGTAAGTCTGCTCCAAAATAGCCTCTGTGAACCGTGGCTGGAACTGAAGTATCCAACTATCCACATAGCTGCTGTGTTTGGCTAAAAAGAAATACATCCTTTGTTTCTGGCACATAATTCAGAAAAAGCTGCTTTTTAAAAATTTATTTATTTATTTTATTTTATTTTATTTTTTGCCAATATTCCTTTGCAAACAGTCCAGACTGTCATGAATATGAATAGTAACAATATAGAAAATGAAAAAGCTCCCATCTTGATCAGTAGTGCCTGAATGAACCCAAACCTGACAGAGTGTGTTTGTTCCCCAGCTCCTCAGCAGGGCAGCGCAGGCAGGAAACCTGTGGAAATGTTTTTAAGGTGTTTACAGTGGCAGTGAGATGGACTTTTCACCAGCTCTCCGTGCCCAGTCTGCCCACACTGCGGCTGCCAGGATGGGGGGTCCTATCAGAGGGGCCACCCCTGCAGGTGGCCGGGGGACAGAGGGACAGGGGGGGTCTCTGCCACTGCCACCACTGACCTGGAGCGTGGTGGAAGAGCACAGAGTGACCCTGTGTCAGTGCTCCTCTTTGGGGGCAGTGTGTCCTTTGGTTAGATTAATCAGCTTCCTGAGATTTGGCACGGCTGCGTTAATTCCAAAATAGCCACGGTGGTTGTAGACAAGAGCCACCACTGTCACCTCCTCTGTCCCAGTCCCACCTGCCCTGCTGGGTATCTGAGACTGGGCTGCCCAGCTGTGGTGGGAGGTCAGCTCCCCTCGCACAGAGCCAGCCCAGCTCATCTCTCCAACCCATGGCAGAAGGCAAAACGCTTGCCTGCTTCCCATGTCCTCATTTTCCTCTGCTTTGGGCATCTTCAGGAGCAAAATGTATTGGAACAGGAGCAGTGCAGATCTGCATTCTGTCAGAAGGGCTCGAGTCCTTAACTGGAGCTCTTCTGGTCTTCTGTCTGAGGCCAGGTACCTCATGGCTCATCTGGGAAAGGCAGTGGAAAACCAGGAAATTCATCATCTTGCAGTCTCTCAGAGATGGAACAAGACTGATCCTAATTAGGATGGAGTGGCCCATCCCTCACTGGAGGACTTGTGCCCCATCCCTGGCTTGCTCCTGTTCCTGCACAGTCCTGCCCTGTCTGCACTGGTTCCTCTGTTAATGGGAAGATCCTTTTCCTGGCTCTGCACCAGGGGCAGCCCCACAATGGGGACAGAAACGTGCCAAACCAGGCAACAGGAGATGCTGCTGGGGGAATCCTTGGCTCTTCCCGTGGTTTCTGTGGCTCACTGTGTCCAGGCTCAGTTTTGGCAGCTGCAGCCCTGCCTTCCTGGGGTCTGCAGGTGGGAGACCAGCAGGGTCCTGCTCTGCTTCCACCTGTTCTCTGCCTTTCAGACCCTCCTGGTGAACCCTGCACACGGAAGGTCTGGAGAGGCTCGCCCAGCCCCTGTGTGCTGGCAGGGGAGTGCAGGGGTCTGGCAAGGAGCACAGGCGTGCAACCCCTTTCCTTATGGTCCCCTCACAGCCAGAGTGGCTGCCCTGCGTCACTGAGCCTGGCTGCTGTCCCTGGAGCAGTGTGGCTTCGCCGTGCAGCCCCTCGGTGGCATTTGGAGACAATGATGGCACAGCCTTGAGGTGTGAGATGGAGAGGGCAGGGGCTGAGTCAGCCCCCGCTGCTGCCTGGACATCCAGGAGTGCAGAGGAACCCAACTTTGTGAGTGTGGGGGAGAGCCAGGACCCTGCCCCTGTGGGTCAATGCAGCCTTTCTTCTGGTTTCCTGCAGCTTTCCAGCATAACCTGTCACTTGTTGGGCTCAGCCCGCGCCGGGAGGTTCGTACCCAGAGCCTGCCCAGGTTCTGTGCCAAGCAGGCAGGGAGGAGGTGAACATGGTCTGTGCTCAGGGCTGTCCCCAGTTATCCATTCCTGCAAGAAACAGTGTCTGGCTGCATTGTGCCTGGAGCCTGCTAATTAGCTGTAAGTGATATAATGCGACTGGGATTTCAGCTCAAGCGTGAATGACCTATTCCCTGCTCGCCGTGGCGCTTGGCATGAGCGCTGCTCACGGACAAAGCGTGCTGGGAGGCATCCCCTGCCCTGAGCCTCACAGCCCGGCCCGCTGGCACCGAGCCTGACCTCACAAGCTCTTTGTTGCTGTGTCCCTTGTTCCCGTGGTCCTGGTGCTGTGAACACAGAGCACGAGATCCCCGTTGGCCCCCCCAAGCCCGCGGCTGGCACAGCTCTGGACTGGCGAGAGCACTGGGATTATACCAAATTTCTTTGCAGCTTCAAAAGAGAGAATTGATTCCAGCAGGGAATGTACCGAAGAGGTGGGGGCAAGTTGTGTTTTGGGAAGGCTGTGGTGAGGTCACAGCTTCAGGTGCTCCAGGTCTGGGGTTGGTGGAGGGGAGATTGGTGGTCCTGATCTGTCCTACCAAGTCAGGTGTCACACCCAAGGCACGCTGACTGCAGGGCTCCGTGGGCAGCTGGGGACAGAGGACATCCAGCTTCAGCAGAAGAGGGGTATTTGAGAACCTCATTGCAGATAAGCTCCACGGGGAGCTGGTGGTGCCTTGGGCTCTCTGTTTTCTCCATTAATCTACCCCAAACTCAAGCTGGGTTTGCCACAGATACCCAAGTTGTGTCCCTGGGGCTGGATGAGCACATGAGGCTGTGAGGATGTGTGTGTGTGACCCTCCAAAAAACAGGACAAAAATTCATTTGCAAAAATACACCTGGCAAACTCCAGTGCCTAAAATTAGAAGCGTAATTTGATATCTGAGTGCCAGCAGCAGATGAACAACAGGTCACACACAAATGTAAATTACCACACGATTAACATTGGATGAACTTTTAAAATCTGGATGCCGACAGATGCACGATAAAATTTTCCCACAAAATAAACATAAAGGGGTTGTTCTTGTGCCAGTCCTCAGTTTCTGCTGCATGTTACAAAGGCAAGCTAATTGTGGGTAAAAATATTGAGCAGCAAATCCTCTTACCAGCAAAGGTGCAGTTTCCAAACCTGCCACTGCTCAAGGAAATCCTTCCCAAAGCCAGATATTCACAGTGTGTTAATCTGCTTGGCCAAACTGCAGAAATGATATTGAGTAAGTAAAGGATAAACACAAGAGCATGGGAAGATGAAATAGAAGGGTATCAGTGGGTTCTGCACTGTCACAGGGCATTTTGGGAAGGTGTTTGCTCCAGCACGTGCCCCACAGCCTCACATGGCTGTCAGAGTGCCAGCCTGGAGCACGCTGCCTGGCTTTCAAGAGGAGCCAGCCCTCTTGATGATGCAGAAATCATTTTACTTATTGAAGCAGTGAATGTTAATGATTATTAATTGGAAAAGGCTCTCCAGGGGCCATGTGTGTGTGGGACTAGTGAGTGCTTTGCAATTCCAGCATGAAATGAGTTACTCCACAGCATTAAAATGAGCAGAGCTCTCCCCAGCATCCCCAGCAAGTAATTGAATTGTTACTGCGTGGCACCAGCCTTTCCTATTCACTCTGCACTGACTCCAGGAGCTGGGGCTCCTTCACAGCGAGCATTCAACCTGAAATCCAGGTGGAGAGAGATGGTTTCAGCTCCTCTCTGAAGCAGTTGCAGATTCACCCCATGTGCCCTGGAGCCCCAGAGCTGTTTTGCCTCTGAGGGGTTTGTACAGCAGTCACAGTCACACTGGGACTAGCAGGGAGCAGTGACCCCGAGGGGGCTGCAGGAAAAGCTCCTGAGGAGCACAAGTGGTCCCAGGGGTGAGGACAGAAGTGGCTGCAGCAACTGCTGATGAGAATAGCTCAGTTTGCACAGAGGAACAAAGTTTTTGATGGCCTCTGCTTTGCAGGGTGTGCAGAACCACCTGCCCAGGGGCAGATGAGCCCAGAGCAGTGGATCTGAGCTGTCAGGTACATTGTGCATGTGGGAAGTGGCATGGGATGATGCAGGACAGGATCAGCTGTAGGTGTGGGACTTGGGGAAAGCTTGTCTTACAACAGAAACGACCCCTTTAAGGCATCCCTCTGTCCTCTGTGGAAGGGAAGGGGAAGCAGGATCGATAAACCAGTGGTGACTTTTAAATTGTGGGAAGAGGTCACAGCCACAGGGACAACCTGGCCTGCTCATCATGCAGAGGGGCTTGTGCTCCTGCTGGGAAAGTGGCTGCTGCCACTTCCCTGCCCACAGATGGAGTGACCTGGGGAACTTCCCAGCCCATGCACTGTAAACACAGCCTTAATTTTCTGGGGAGAGCAGAGAAGTTGAGGACTGCAGAATTAAATGCCTGATAAAGGGCACGGGCTGGGTCCGTGGTCCTGCTGCCCGTCGTGCCAGTGATGTATTGCAATAACACATCATGGACTGGTGGCATTTGGTGACTTATGGCTGCAATCTGTCACCAGGCCAGCGCTGCTGGTACCCTACATCAGCAGAGCTCCAGGAAGCAGCAGGACCAGGCAGGGCACAGCAGGCAGGGACAGCTGCCCTCCAGCCACCTGGGGATGGGACAGGGAAGGCACCAAAGGGATGGGGGTATTTTGTGGGGTTGTGGAGCAACCGCAGCCCAGGGCAGCAGTGCCCAGTGTGTGGGAATACCTTGGGGGCCAGATACCCATCTCTGTGAGCCAGGGCACACCTTTGTATTGGCCTGCAACCCTGCTTCCACTGTCTTCCAGAGGGTGAAGGAGGCATGGCACACATTGGAGGGGGCAAGTCATTCTGGGATGGCTGGTGCAGGAACAGCTGATTCTCCATCCATCAAAGGACACCCAGTGCCCAGCACAGCCCCCAGCTCCAGTGTTCACCCTGCAAAACTGACTGGCAGCTGAATGTCAGCATGGGGATTGTCCCTGGGAGTGACCCACTGTGGGCTGGGTGGGCTGGCTGCCCACGGGGCTGTGGGACTGGCTTGGAGAGGTGGCACAGCTTGGCACAGAGCCCTGAGGTCTCTCTCAGAGTAGGGGCTGGTTGCTCCTGGGGCTCATGCTGGGATGAAGAGCAGGACATGGACTGTGTGGTCAGGCAGGACCCCTGTGGCTCACACCCTGCAGCTCTGCTCCCACATGGAGATTCCAGCCAGGAGTGATGGGTGCAGTGGCTTGAGCTGCACTTTGTCCCTGCCCATGGCAGCTCCCTGAGCTCTCCAGGCCGAAAGGCTGTGAGAAAAGGGGCCTTTTGAGAGCTACAGCAATTTAACCAGTGAATAGGAGTTGCTGTTCCTGTAACACGAGTTGTTCACACACATGCAGTAATGTCCTGTTTGGGGCTTATGTAATGGGATGGAGGGGCTCCAGTGAGGGACCGACCCCGTGGAGAGGCACTCGCGCCGTCTCGGGCTGGCAGAATGAGCCGGACTTTTCCAGGCCCTGCTGAGATGTTCATTTATAACTCCCACCGTCTGGAAGAAACCTTGCCAATCAAAACACGCCACGGGTTTTCCAATGGGTTAGGAGCACTCCTCTCAAAGAGGGTTTTTGAGGGGGGCCCAGGATATTTGATAGGAGTTAAGCTGTAAAATTAGTTTCAGAGCAGCGGGTTGTCTCCTTCCCAGCACGCTTGGCTGGCGGCTGCAGGAGCATTAACCCCTCACGGCTCTGCTCCCACCCTGCACTGTGAGGACACTGTGTCCATCCGGCACTGTGAGGACACCGTGTCCATCCTGCACTGTGAGGTCACTGTGTCCATCCTGCACTGCAGGGATACGGTGTCCATCCTGCACCGTGGGGACACCATGTCCATCCTGCACTGTGTGGACCCCTGTGGGGACACCGTGTCCATCCTGCACTGTGAGGTCACTGTGTCCATCCTGCACTGTGGGTACACTGTGTGCATCCTGCACCATGGGGACACAGTGTCCACCCCTCTCCATGGCCAGGGGCAGCTGTTCCTCTGCTGGGTGCCTGGGCCATGCAGATGGTCGTGGTGGGATGTCCTGCTCCGTGCCCCAAGCTGTTGCTCTGCAGCAGAGTCCTGCAGGAACATCGTTACCTGCAGTTCAGGTTGTTCCACACATGGTGAATGTACAAACTGACACGGCCACAGAGAAATGGGCTGATGCCAGCCTTCCCCACGTGTCTGCATGGAGACAAAAACTGACCCACCCTGAGGCTGCACAGCCCTTGCTGGGAGGGCTGTGGAGCAGTGGGTGGTGGAAGAGGGAGCATTAGGAAATGCTGTTTCCATTGTTGGGAAGGATAAGGAACTACTGGTCTTGCTCTTTATCCTCTTTGCACACTCCTTCTCCAGTCCCTCCTAGGCTCGCTCAGCCCCCCCCCCCCCTTTGCTCTCTTGCAGCTGGCAAAGGCAGGACCTGCAAGGGAGAAGGAGCTGGTTTGGAGGAATCTGAGCACCTGAAACACCTCAGCCTGGCATGGGCATTTGCAAAATTCCAGAGCCTGTCTTGGAGTTTAGTTGTGAAACGAATGATCTCTTTGTTTTCTGCTGAATGATAATGAATCACTAGAAATTTGAAACCATTTTAAGGATGAATAAATGACACCTTCTAAGCTCCATGTTTATCTACTATTCTGCTACCAGAGCAATTTCATAGCAGAGCTATCAATGAATTTAATTTACATAATGGTTTATCATACACTTCAATATTTCAAACACACTTCATTAGGCAGCACCACCAGCAGTTCCACACTCACTGATAGTTCCTGCAAACTTTGCTGTGGAAACCCAACCTCTCCACTATAACTAATGCTTTTAAAACAGGAGGAAAAAACTTCTCAAATTCCTCAGAGCTGGCTTCAAGCAGCTTTTCTTGCTCTTCTTGCACAGAAGGAGCTGCTGATGGGTGGGGGACAGTGTTGGGGGTGACAACTGTGCGGGGACAGCAGGAGGGGGACAGTGGTGGGTGCACAGCAGTGTGGGGTCCATGTGCCACAACCTCCATCTGCATGTGAAGCTCCAGTGACAGGGAGGGAGAGTGTCGTCAGCCTGGGAACAGGATCGGCCACCTCCGGAGGGGAAGGGAGTGATGCTCGCTCTCGGAGGGCACAGCCGGAGCTCGGCGTGAGCAGCGGCCCCAGCGATGTTTCACTGAAGGAAAGCTATTCACAGGAATTGCTCCAGCTTCCTGGGGGCCTTCCCGAGCAGCTCAGCCATCCTTGGGGGCTGTGCCCCTGCCACAAACACCGGCCGTGGGAGGGAACCGTGTGTTTTGTACGGCAAATAAAGTGTCTGCTGCGGGCGGGCGGGAACTCCGCTCCGTGCAGCGCCGGGTGCCCAGGGCGCCCATCCTTCTGCTGCCCCCATCCTATTCCTGCTGCCCCCATCCCTCTCCTGCTGCCCCCATCCTGTTCCTGCCATCCCCATCCCTCTCCTGCTGCCCCCATCCTATTCCTGCTGCCCCCATCCCGCTCCTGCTGTCCCCATCCCAGTCCTGCTGTCCCCATCCCATTCCTGCTGTCCCCTCCCATTCCTGTTGTCCCCATCCCGCTCCTGCTGTCCCCATCCCATTCCTGTTGTCCCCATCCCATTCCTGCTGTCCCCTCCCATTCCTGCCGTCCCCATCGTTCTCCTGCCACCCCGATCACGTTCCTGCTGTCTCCATCCCATTCCTGCTGTCCCCACCCCATTCCTGCTGTCCCCATCCCATTCCTGCTGTCCCCATCCCATTCCTGCTGTCCCCATCCCGTTCCCGCTGTCCCCATCCCATTCCTGCCGCCCCCATCCTGTTCCCACTGTCCCCATCCCGTTCCCGCTGTCCCCGTCCCATTCCCGCTGTCCCCATCCCATTCCTGCTGTCCCCATCCCGTTCCCGCTGTCCCCATCCCGTTCCCGCTGTCCCCATCCCGCCGGTGCCGCAGCCGGGTGTGCCGCAGGCTGTCGGCGGTTCCTGGCACGGCGCTGCCAGGCTGAGCGCTGCCTTTCCCCCTGTGAGCGTGTGCAGCATGTGTGTCACATTTCCGATAGCATCCTCTTACATAATTTACAGCAAGGATAACATAAAGGTTATTTTAAAAAATAAAACAACCTCCTTTACATTTATTAAATTTGCTGGAGCATCCCATATGCACCTTTGCAAACTCCAGGATTACCCACAGGGGTCTGATCTGCATGTCACATTAGGCAGATGGAATATTTTATTTATTCCACCTAGGTTGTAATGGAGAATTTAAACCATTTGCTGCAACACGTTTGTGTTCCAGGAGACGGTGTTGGATGCTGCTGAGTGCCCTGACACACTTGTAGACCTTAAACACACAAGATTTTTGGGAATGTGGAGCTCAGAGCAGCTACTCCTTGGTAAACGTTTTTGCAGCAACATAAAGCAATTCCAGTGCTGCCAAATATATTTATTTTTTACTCCAGCCCCTATTCTTTGTTAGAAATAAGGCTTTACTTAGAAGAATCTTTGGGATTTGGTTTGTTAACTTTTGCATTAAACTGAATGTCACACTTCTGACCATTAGAGCCATTGCAAGGGATGGACATGAGGAAACTTTAACCATTGAGCAATGTGTTCTTGCCTTTTAGTAGCCTGTCTGTGGAGTGTATTAAAGATTCAGCTGTGCTCTGATAAGAATCATGAAGGATGTATATGTTTGCATTGTTTTTGGCAAGAGACATCCAAATGATCTGTATTTATTATATAAAATTGATTTTTTTGGCATGCATGCTATTTTTCATGGATTTTGGCCTCATACCAACACAAACAGGGTGATCTTGAGCAAAGCCATGCATTTCTAAGGCTCTGTTTGGAGAATTTTTAAAAGAATCCGGGGTCATGGATTTGTCTATGAATTTACTCTCGCTGCAGATAGCAACAATGGTGGAAAACCACATTTCCAGCATGGCTACAAGGTGTCAGTTGCTGTTCAGATTTCTTTAAGGTTTGCAGCTGATCTTTGCAAGGGGAGCTCTGGGAGCTCAGGCTGGGGAGGACTGGAAGGGCTCAGAGGCTGTGGAGGGGCTCAGACTGGGACAGGAGCCACTCTCCAGGGCCAGAATCACAGAATGGTTTGTGTGAAGGGACCTTAGAGCCCATCCAGTTCCCAACCCTTGCCATGGACTGCAACACCTTCCGCTATCCCAGGTTGCTCCAAGCCCTGTCCAACCTGGCCCTGAACACTTCCCAAGGATGGGGCAGCCATCAGCTCATGTCTCAGCTTCTGCTGCCAAGAGATGCCTCTTCGCTGGAGAGGGATGAATTGCTCTGCCAGAGCTGTGCCCCCCAGGGACCTGCCCAGGCCGGGGGTTTCTACCACAAAGACCATTGTGGTGGCTCAGGGAGGTGTCAGAGGATGCTGTGAGAAGGACCCTGGCTGGAAAGCCCTTTAAACTCCTTTCTGAATTGCAGAGATATTGACACCTCTGGCTGCAGGCCCTGTGGGGCCATTCTGGGAAGGACGGAGCAGTGTCCCCTGTGCCACCAATGCTGTCGAGTTCAGTGTCAGCTGTCCCTGTGGGGATTTGCTGGCACTAAGAGCCCTGGAGGTCAGGCCTGGCTGGACCTGCCCAGGGTATCAGGAGGACCAGGTGGGAGCTTGGGGTCTGAGCAGGTTAAATCTATGTTTCAAAGAAGCCTGTCCATGGCAAGGTTTGGTTCGAGCATGGGACAGAGCATGTCACCTGCAGTGCCCAGCCTGGGGGACCCTGGTTTACCACTGCAGAGCTGCCCCAGCCATCCTTCCCCTCAGCTGCTCATGCCCTGGGGCAGGAGCCAGCCCTGAGCCCGCGGCAGTTTCCGTTCGCTGTTCCCAGAGACACCAGGCTGGAGCCCACAGCCCACTTCCCCTGCAGATGAGGCTATTTCAGTCCCACAGGTGGTGTGAATATATTCCCTCTTCAGACTCCACTTCCTTGCACAACCGAGTACAAGGTAAATAACGGCTCAGTTGTCGTTTAGAAGGGAAGGAGAAGTTGAACAGGCAGAAAAACCTCAGGCTGAGATTTCAGCCGTGGTGTGGATCACAGACATCTCATACTCCTCTGTTAATGTCACTTTATTCTGCCAGCTCCAGAAAGCTGCCGAGGACACCAAGATTGTCAGTAGGGAAAACCCTGTGGCTTTCAGTGTCTGGAAAGACACTGCAGGTACTTGAGGTTGCTGTCCCACACGGGTCTGCCAGAGCTGTGGGGTCCCCAAAACCAGTCTACTTCAGCCCTGTGGGGTGGGGGTGATGGGGCAGACAGGTCAGGGCATTGATAGCAACATCAGGGTGCTGCTCTGGGAGCTGCTGGCTTTTGGAGGCTTATTCACAACTTCTCCACACTTTTGTCCTGGGTGCTAAATGAACAGCAGTACCTCATAATGCAGTGTCCCAGCCCTGCCCCTTCTCACTCAAACCCCAGGAGCAGGGTCTGATGGATTTTGACAGAAACTAATTTGGGGGAAATCCCAGATCAGGAGGGGGTTGAGTCATAGGGACCAGAATTGTGATTAAAATCCTGTGTCCCTTTGTGTGAAGGTGTTCAGTAAAGGAAAGTGTTGGTTAAGAACTTGACATGCTTCTGCTCTGCGCCTTGCTTTGAACCATCCACCCTTTAGGAGTTTCTAAGTAAGAGTAAGAGACACACTTTGGATGGAAATGGTGACCTGAGTACAGGGAGAATCCAGGGGCTCTTTGGAAATCTGCTGCACAGAAAGGTACTGGCTGGGGTGGAAGCCACACAGCCTCAGCTTATTTCTAAACATCCCTCAGAGAAAGGCCTTCTCTTGGAATTCATGATGATAAAAAATGTAACTTGTATGTCTTGAAAAACTCTGTTGAACCTGGAAAACAGCCTTCCCAGAGACTCTGAGCTCTTGCCTTTCAGAACATTGTTTGCAGAGATAAAAATATTTCTGCCACACTTGTCACATGTATTTGAAAAACATATTAATCATTTAAACAAATATTAGCTCCGAAAGCCTATAAATACATTCACTGGGAGGAATATACCCTTTGTTGTAATATTACAATGAAAAATATGCTAATATAGTTGCCTAATTGCTCGTGTTTGAATAACCTCTTTTGTGACAATAAATGTTTGTGGCAGCATCATTCAAACACGAAATGGAGAATCTGGTGCCAGAGCGGATTATGTGTGCTGCTGCCACCGCTCCTGATGTGAGAAGAAAAGTGTCTCTTCCCCCGTGTCTGGGAGCTGGTGTGGCTGCAGAGCAGACGTCACGGTGGATATCATCAGCCTGGCGCTGTGCCCGGGCCCAGCAGCCCAGCACGGGCAGGGATGCAGGACCAGCTGCTGCCCAGGCAGGGGCTGTTCCTGGCTCCTGGCACATGGGTGAGGTGCTCAGAGCCCTGGGTGAGCAGTGCAAATCCAGAACCAATGCTGACAGCTGGGAAGATCCAGAATTTTGCCGTGTTTAGCTGGAGAACAGGCTCAATGTGAGTGCCTGAGCAGCAGAGGTGGGGTGCGGGTCAGTGGCTGCTCACTGCCAGCCCGGTCCTGCCTGGGGCTGAGCTGCTGTATGCCAGCCTAGCTTCACTGTGCCCACTCAGGAAACCTCCAGCAAGAACCTGGGGTTGGTTTTAGACTTTCCTTTCCTCCGTGTCTGCCTGCATTTGCAGCAGGCTGTTGGATTTAGAGAGGAGCCTCCGGAGGGTGACACTGGGATAAAGCCCGAGGTGAGACAAGGCTTCTGGAGACCTGCCCTGAAGGAAAGTGTAGGTGTCTCTGAGAGACAGAGCCTGTTTGAGCAGCTTCTCAGCTGTAGATTCTGCTCGTGGGGTTCTCAGTGACACCATTCCCCCTCTCCTCATTGGTCCTGTTGGCCTCACTGGCATGTTGCTGAGACTTTTGGCCCATGAAACCCTCTGCAGCTGAGCCCCAGTGACTCTTGGGGACTGGGCAGAGGCACTGGGGGGCTTTGTGCACAGATTCAGTGATTCTATTTATCCTTTTTAGCCTGATAGCACTTTAAGAGTTTAAATAACAACAACAGAACGGAGAATATTCACAGAATCTGTGTCGCAGACTCACTTTCCAGAAGTCCTCCTGTCCTCCCCCAGGGGATGCCCCAAACTGGGAGCCAACCCTGCAGGTGCCATGTGGCACATCCTGGCTGTGCTGGCACACTGGGAGCAGTGCCAGCTCCCCAAGCTCCCTTTATGGCCCTGATTCCCATGGCCCCTGGCTCATGGAGATAGAGATCTGGGCTCTGGTTACAACTGGGGCTTTGGGTCTGGAGCAGAATGCCATGGCAGGGTGGATTTTCTCTGGAGGTGAAATGATTTGGGATGAGGAAGGACACTGCTGTGAGCTGTTTGTCACATCCTCTGGCTCCATGGCATGACTGAGGCTGGTCTCAGTGCCTGGCACTGGTGGAAATCCCTGTGCACAGACACAAATGGGGAGGTTATTGTAGTTTGGCAGGAGTTGATGTCCACAGCAGCATTCCTCAAAAGGGAATTGGCTCTCAGAAGGAGAGATATGGCTCAGTAAAGGGTCATCTCCCCATATATTGTCCACTACTCCTATGGGGATGGAGAGAGATCTCTCTCCTACCCCTCCTCTGCCTTCAGCAACACAGAGAATGCGGAAGACTTGAACATAACAGCACTTAAGGAAAATATCCTAAAGTCCTCTTGAAATTCCCATCAAACTCAATTAGCAGGGCAATGATACACCTAAACAACTGCAATGGGTTGACTTTTTATGCTTTGCTGGAGAGCTTCCAAGTTGATAATTAAATTGCACTGGGCTGCGAGATAAGTGGCTGTGAGTGTCTCTTGTGCAGCAGCTTTGGAGGTGGATGGCCAGTGGCAGGGACAGTCTCCAGCCAGGAGCTCCACGGGACCAAACCCTCTCCCTGTGCTCTCTGCCTGTGCACAGCCAGGTGGAAAAGTGCTTCCTGAAGGGCTGGGCTGGGCATTGGGCTCCCCATGGGCAGCCCTTGGCTGGAGCAGCAGCTCCTGGGGGCTTGGGAGATTGGAACCCACGAGAGCACAGCTGAAACAAGCACACAACCACCAATAACAGCGGTGAGATAAACGTGGTGAGGTTGGGGGAGTTCATTAGGGCTGTCCTTGCCCGGGTGAACAGGCAGAGCCGTGCTCACTGTGAGCCAAGGGCTGGGAGAGGCTCCTGCTCCCCTCCCCGTGTGCCTGTGGCAGACTGAGGGAGCAGGATGATGCTTTTTGTAACAAACACTTTGCTTTCCAAAAAATGTACTTCTGGGATGAGTGACAATATTTGTTAATGTGGATTTAATCTGGTGACTAGCGGGACAAAATGAAAAGTGAAAGGGGTATTTTTGGCAAAACAAAGGCTTGGTTTCAGCTTTGTCAAGATGAAGCATTTGAGCCTTCTGTTCTGGAAAGATGCTCCTCTCGGAGATAAAACTTGGTTTGATCAACAAAAGGAAAGGGGTGGGAAGGAAAGGCAGCATTCAGACCTCAGGAAGCAGGTAAAGCCCTCGAGTGGCTGGCCAGGAAGTTGTGACTGGGGCAGTGGCAGCATCTGCCTCAGTGCAGAGGCCCAGATGCTTAAAAATAAATAACTTGAGACACAAAGAGGTGGTTGCCAGGGGCCTGCAGCTGGGCTGCCTCCCTCTGCCAGCCTCCACCTGCACTGAGGGTGATGCTCAGAGGCAGAGAACCCCTACCAGCAGCTGAGGGTGGAGGAGGGCAGAGCTGGTGTGGGTAGGTGGGATGAGGGCGCTCCGTAAGTGTGAGTTCACCTTGGAGGCATCCAGACCTGGCCAGGTCCCTCTTGTTCCTCTGAAGCATTCCTCTCTTCTGGTACTGCAGCCAGGCTCCTGCATCCAGTGATTCTCCTGCTGATCCTGCTCCCCCTGCTCGCTCCCTTCTCCTTTGACTCTGAGACCCAGAGCTCAGCTCAGCATGGTGAACGTTGTCTGAGTGTGTCGTCTCATCTTGCACATTTGGGTAAGTCAGCCATGGAATTATCCTATAATGTGGAAATCATACAATTTCTCTCTGATCTTCCCTGAGCTGAGCATTTCATCTCACTTCTACCAAATGCAGCATGACTAAATAGGCAAGAAAGGGATTTGAGCCCTTTTGTTACTTAAAATGTGAATTAGATGTTCCTGAGGGAAGTTTGTGCCGCATTTGCAAGTTAAAAATGCATCAATTATCTGTACATGGACCCCTTCTGGAGTGATGGAGGAGCAGGGCTGGTGCCTTCAGAGGACCCACCACCCACAGAGGCTCATGCTTGCAGGTGGCACCCTGTATTCTAGGTGAAATGCATCCTTCTGCTTAAAGGAGGGCTCAAAGTCAGGTTCTGACTTCACAGCTCGAGCAGGTTATCCTGGGCCTTTTTTCCAGGTGAGTCGTGAATATTTTCAGGGATGGAGAGTCCACAGACCTTGCTTCAGCACCAAACCACTCTCATAGTGAAGGACTGCTACATTCAACTGGAATTCTGCTTTCCATGCAGACTGCACTCACAGAGAAGAAGTTGATGTTTTGAGGACCGATGTTATCCCATAAAAAAAAATTAGGACAGGCTTCCCCTGATCCAAACCATGGACTGTCCCAGCAGCATTGTTGTGGCATGGAGAAACAGATTTGTTCTGCAAGTGATGGGAATATGCATTCTGGATACATAATTACAGGGCAGTCATCCCCTCACAGGCAACACCGGTCACTCCTTGAGTTACACAGGGCACAAATACCGAGGTGCCAATTAATATTTTCAGTGAAGTCACATCTGCTTTTTCTGGGAGCCAAAGCCTCAGTGCTTCTGGAGCAGAGCAGGAATGTGTTGGGTGTCAGGGACCAGCACCAACAGTATCCTCAGCATTGCTGAACATTTCCTCAGGCACAAACCCATTTTTCACACCAGCACTGTGGCCCCTTGTCCCTCCTTCTCCAAGTGTCACATCTTGTTTGTGCTCAAGCCTCTGGTGACGACATCCCTCTGGGTAAATACTGCCTGATTGACCTCTTGCTTGTGAATACTCTGCCTTTAATGCTGGACTTGAATTTTCCCTTTTCTGTTTCAAGGCTCTTAATCTTTGAGGCTGAAAATCTTTGTCCCTTCATGTTTTTGGCCAGCCCCCTCTTACTCTGCTGCTTCTGGGTTGTTCCTGTGTGAGAGCCCCAGAAACCACTGCCTGGCTGCAATGTCTTTTTGGGAATGGGATGTTTTCCCAAAGCCCTCTGGGATGAGTAGCCAAATGTCCAAAGATGTAGGAACTGTGCTGGAGCCCATCTCCATCCCACAGCTGGGTTATGGGGACACGGGTGTCACCTACCCTGAGGGAGAGCTGGGGTCCCAGCTGCCTGCCAGGCAGGGATCCAGGTGTTGGGGGAAGCAGGGGGTTTCTCCAGAGCTCCACAGAGAAGGCTGTGTCTTCTTGCCCACCCAGCTGTGAGGTTCTGCAGCCACTGGGAAGGATCCCAGCTGCTGGAAGTGACAATTTGACTCAACAAGCTGAATAGGGAGCTCTTCCCAGTTCCAAACACTCTTTCTCCAGATGAAAAAGGTTAAAGAAACCCAGCTGCTTTCTGAGTTCAGCTGAGCTGGAGGGTGAGATAAAGGTTCCCTGGAATGAGAGGGAGTTACAAACATTTTGTCTGCCTTTCTGGAAAAGTGCTCTGGCGGTGTTATCTCTGAACAAACACAATTGGTGTGGGGAACAAGCGTTGGGGCATCTTCAGCTCTCTCAGTGCCCTGGGCTCTTCTTGGCACTCACCAGAGCCAGAGGGTGACAGCCCCAGCAGAATTCCAGCTTCAGCTCCTGGAATCAATGGCTATGAGAAGGTGTCAGTTTTCTTTAAAAGGAAATGGTTTTAAGAGCTCTGCTCCTAGATTCTCCTAAGGAGACCTAATCCTGATCTCTTGAAGTGGCTAGACACAGGGAAGCCCCGACTGCTTCCAAAGGCAAAGCACAGAATGAGTTGCACACTGGAAATTTAAACCAACATTGATTTTTGTTGTGTCCCTTTAAACCTGATCTAGATAGAGTTGCACAGGGCACTCCTGGGACAGAATTGCTACCACCTAATTGATTTTGATTTTATTTTCACTGCAGCAGTGTAATTATGAAAGCCAGCCATAATTATTGAAACACAACTAGAAGTATTTCATTATTAAAATACCCCCATGACTTATTATTAATTCATTAAATAAATTTGGATTATATCCCTCAATAATTAATGCACTGAAGTTTATTCTGTGAACTCTTCCTTTTACTCATAATGTGTCAGCTGTTGGTATTAAAGGGAAAAAATTCCCACCGAAGTATCAGGAAAAATAGACAACTCATTATAAAGGGAAGTGGGACCAGGGGGCTTTGGTCTGGTTTGAAATGGGTCTCGTGGGGAACAGTAGAGCTGGGCTGAGTCTCTGCAGCTCAGCATTTGTTTGGGAAACATTCCTGCAGATCCTGAAGTGCTGCTCAGACCTCGTCTGCACAGTGAACATGGATGGTGCCTCAGGTGCTGCAAAGGGAGAGGCCTTGGTGACTTCTGGGGAGGGGGACATTGCTGGCAGAGAGGGAACTGTTCCCCTGGAACAGAGGGAATTTGGGGCAGTGCAGGGTTGGGTCTTGTGGTTTTCCCTCCTGCATTCCCTGCTCAGGTGACAGGGTGAGCGAGGTCCTGTCCCTGCTCGTGGTTTGGCTTTCAGGGAACTGAGGTGTCCCAGCAATTTAGAGGCTGCTGCCAAAAGTGCTGGGGCTGTCCTGGGGGCAGGACATCTGGGCGTCCCTCCCAGGGCAGCTGCAGGCTCTGTGCATGCATCTCACCCCCAATCTCTCTGGCAGCACCAGAATCCTCCAGATGGGATTCTCTCCCTCCAGCTGCAGGATCCACACACAGTTCCCAGTTGCAGTCGTGGATCCAGGCAGAATTATGTGCCTGGATGGAGCAAACCCAGGGCTTTAGGGATTTGCTTGGCATTGATGGGGCTCCTCTGCCCTGGAAGAACTGGGAGCCCTCAGCAGAGCACATCTGTAATGGCATTGCTCCCCAGCTGTGCTCCCAGGAAGGCTTCACTGGTTATGCTGGCACAGGATGAGAACTGAAAGACTCAGCTTTCCCACTCAGCACATCTGTGTTTCACACGTTGCATTGGATGGGTGTTTATAGGGAAAAACAGACAAAAACATTGATTGAAGAAATGTATTGATTCAGAATCTGCACTTGTGCTGCAGATCTTCAGTCGAGACGGAGGGAGAGAAGATTTCAGTGGATCCATTGCCACTGGATGCTGGGAAGTCTGTGTGATGTAACCTGCTAAAGATTAAGGTAAGATGCAGGTGTTTTGGTGGTGGGAGACTCTCAGACTGCTCAGGTTGTCACATCCTCTTCCAGGGGATGGACAGTCTGAGCAGAATCACAGCTTTCTCAGTTCTGTCTGGTCTCAGGAACTGTCTCTCCATTTCCTTCTGTCACACTGAACTTCTTTTGATCTCTGCCTCTCCTTTGGAATCTTTCTCAGAGCCTTGTTTTTGTAGAAGGAGTTCTGTCCTTTCACTCCAACATCTCAACTGTCCTTTCTCTGTCCTTGCCCCCTGCACTGGGGATGGACTGGGCTCTGGTTTATTCCTCATGATTTGTGCTGTCATGGACGGAGGATTTCCCTCTCAGGCCGAGACCCCAGTGATCCTTTGCCCTTTGCTCCTTCTTCCCTTCCCTTTCCTGCATGTGTCTCTCAAGGACAACCCTCAGTGGTGCCAGAGCCAGCCCCAGCAGCATCTCCCTGAGCTGGGTCCCTTTGGCATGTGGGACCAGGGCTGGAGGCAGCACTGGTGGCAGAGCACGGCTTGGGAGGAGTCACGGGTGCTGGAAATTAAACCTGCTTTTTGTCTGGAAGGAAAAACCTCATCAGCACCTGATGTTAAGAACAAACTTTTCCTTTCCCAGCCTCCCTCACAATTCCTTCACTGTGGAGTTTAATTATCAAACTGTGCTGCAGAGCAGCACGGTGGTTCCTGCTCCAGAACACTCCTTTTCCAGCATCCTGTGATTCTCTCCGACCTCAGAGGGTAAAGCACTTAAGTTGCCCTTGAAGACAAAAAGAGAAAGTCTTGTTTGAGGTGAACCCAGTATCTATCCAATTTTCAGCTGCCGTCACATCGAAATGAGAAATCTGAGGCAGAGCCAGGCACAAATAGCTGATAACAGACTTTCAGGTGCACCTCTTCACTTATCGCTTCTGAGGTCACCTCTGTTTCTAAAGACTTGTTTTCCTTAAAAAAAGATTGCTTAGGACATTTAACCATGTGGTGTTGTGATAACAAAGCCCTGCGAGGCGTTAGTTCTGTGCTCGGGCTGCTGCAGAGACACGGGTGTTCCTGAGTGTGTTTCTGAGATGGCTCCATGGATGGGATTGGATGGAGCTGGAGCAGCTGAGCACTCCCTGGGTGCTCCACTGCTGCTGCCTGGGCTGGGTGCTGGGCATCGCTGGATGGTGGTGCCTGTGACACACTGGCAGCTCCTTGCTCCTACCCAGCCCTGGTGCACATTTCTTCCTTCCCCAGTGAATTCTCCTCTCCCATAGCCTCCTCAGGATGGATCTGACCCTCCAGAGAGCTCACAACAAACTCAGCCCAGCACAGGAGAGAGAGTTCTGGACCAACAGAGGCACAATTTGTTCAGAAACTGGGCGTTTGGCACGTACGGAGAGCTGCGCACAGACTGGCGCACAGATTTGTTTAGCAAACAATAACCTGTGTTTTGTGCATGAATAAATAATTAACCTTATTTAAAAGAAGAAAAAACCCCAAGTTTTGCTGTCTGCAAATATCTCTTTCCCTGCCTGGGCTCTGCAGTGTCCCCGAGCCCTTTGGGAGTGTGTCCTGTGCTGCAAGAGGTGGCACCTCTGGCACTGTCCTTTGCCAGCGCTCGTCACTGAGTGGACACAGTGCCCAGCAGAGTTCCCCTGTCCCCTCTGAATGCTGGTGGCAGGTTCACAGCCCACTTGGAGGCTTGTGTCAGCTGCCTGGATGCTCCTGTGGCCGCTGCTGGGAGCGGGGGAGCAGACACCCCCTGACACCTTCCCCCCTCGGCTGCTGGCTCCATTCTCACACTCCAGCACAATGGTTTTCTGTGCTGCGTTTTCCTCATGTCTGCTCTAGCCCAGATTTCTGTGGAACAAGCAAAGCCTTTCTCCCATCTGCTCATGAGATCATTCCTTCATCTGAACAATCCGGCTCTGAGGAAGCTTTTGTGGACAGCCAGCCTCCAAGTGCTCTGTTGTGCTCCACCATTTCTGCTCCTGCACTTAATTAGACTCACGAAACCCGGCGGGTGCAGGAGATGTGTCAAGGTGCTGCAGCTTTGCTTGGCTGAGTGAGGCATTCACTTGAATGAGTGAGGCATTCCTGGCTCCCCAAGCACCTGGCCCAGCAAATACATTGCTCCTGGCCTGGGGACTGAGTTCTGCCTCAGTCCAGCCCAGCACCACAAGGGCTCAAACTCCCTCCAAATTTGTGTCACTATTCCCCCTGTCTGCTACTGATCTGGCTGTTCAGGCTTCTGCCTCCCCAAGGCTTTACATTTGGAATTGGCTTTTTGGTGCTGGGGATTCTGTGGGTCGGGTGTGGTGGGTTCTTTCCACTGAGGAATGAGCTCTGAAGGAGCAGACAGGACCCCTGGAAGTTCTGGGGGAAGGGAGGCCAGCAAGTCCTTCTCTTGCTGGGGAGTCACCACATCCACCAAGCCATGGGCTGCAACAGCAGGTGTGGAACTTGGAGACAGTCAAACGTGCACCTCCCTGTGCCAGGGAATGACCCTCTGTATTTGTGGAGTTACTGAGCACTGGACAGCCCCTTGGTGCTGCACAGTTCACCAGAAAATGTTCTGCTGGTGACCTCCCAGAGCTGTTCCTGCTCTGCCTCTTGCTGATGGGGCAAAGGAGACACTGAGATAACTCCAGTGGTTGCTTGGTATCATTGAAAATTGGTATCACTGAACAGCCCCACGGCCCCTCGGTGGAGGGGCTGCTGAGCCTTGGGGTGCTGAGCCTTGTGGGAGCTGGTGTCTGCAGCAGCCCTTGCCCATGCTCCCTTGGGCTGCCCTTTCACCGTCTTTCATCCTTTTTCACTTCAGAACCGTTTCGCTTTGGTATCAAGGAATAACTGCAGGAAAGGACCCCCAGATCCCAACCTGACTGGGGATGAATAGGGTAAGAGAAACAGGAGGAATTTAGGTAAAGTGTGACTTAAAGAAGGGGAGCCAAGAATGTCATCCTTGGAGAAGGAAAGGAGAACTCACAAGTGTTTTCATGCCGTTGTTATTTTCTATATGTGCTTTAAGACAGGTTTGGCTCCTGCCCAGACCTCCCCTGTTACAACACATTCAGCCCATAGCTTGGCTACAGCCTTGACCTAGAGAAAAGGCCTCACTGCTTGCAGCAATGACCTGCCCTCCTCATTTCTTCTTCAGAGTCCAAGCTCCTCCTGCCAGTGGCATCAACTTTCCTTATTCCTGTAACACCCTTGTTCTTCCCAGACATGTTCTTGTTTCCTGTGTCACTTGGAAGCCAGGTGTCACTCCATGGACTCAAGAGAAGCCTGAGTCTCTTGAAGGTGAGGAAGGCACTACATGGTGCTGACACGCCACAGCAAAGTGCATCTTCAGCTGCACGGTGAAGTGTTGGGTGCCAGGGGTAGGTCAGTCATGGTGGAGTGTCTCCCCATCCAGCAACCATGGCACCACTTCCAGTGCTGGCAGAGGGGGGGCAGTGTCACCAGCCATTGTCCCCACAGCCTAACCCTGACCTGGCGTCTCCCCCAGTGCAGGTCACAGGAGCCTCACAGGCTTGGCATTAATGTTGAGTCCCAAATAGTGACCAGGCTCCAGGCAGAGCTGCTTCTTCATTCCATCATCCCCAAGTTTCCAGGGCCAAATACAAGTCAGAGAAAAGGATCCTCCATCTGCGCCTTGGCAAAGGCGCAGATGCGAGCCCAGATGGCAGCTCCCACTCTGCCGTACCTTCTCCCTGTTCTTTTCACGGTGCCGAAGCCTTCTTCAGAATCAGATGCTGAGCATGTGTTCGTGGTTGTGTGCAGGGACTGGAGCTCCTGTTTCAGCACAGGGATGGGATGGAAGGGCAGTCATTGGTGCTGATTGCTAATTTGAATAGTTGGGGTTTTTTAGCTCCAGGATCGCCACATCTACCTTTGAATATGAAACGAGGCCATGGTATGGCAGCTTGCCACAGGATTTTGACACCAGTGCAGCACATTGTTCTGGACTAGCCAGGCTGGTCTTGGTTCAGGCTGGTCTGAGATCCAGCCTGGTTCAACCCTGCACTGTGGTAAGGACATGGCAAAATATCCATGGAGCCCTGGAGCAGAGCTCCTGCCCGATGCTACACCTCTGGGTGGCCAGGACACCCTGGGAGCCAGAGACATTATCCCTCTAATTCCTGTCGCAGAGCAAGGCGGGCGCAGTGCCTCCCAGGCTGCTTCCATTGCCCTGGCACTTGCCAGAGAAATGCTACTGATCCCTTGCCAAGGGCGATCCCTCCTGCAGCTGGGCCATGCCCGTGCCAGGCCAGCCCATCCCACGGGCCAGGGACACTCTGGAGCGCTGGAATGTGGATCCCCTGCTCGGGCTGCCGTCAGCCAGGGACATCTGTGACCCCCCTGCCAGCCCCCAGGGAAGGGAATACCTGTCAGCGTGCCAGAGCCCTCAGATGTCTCTTTCTTATGGAGAAGATTTTGGGATAAAAGGTTCGGTCTAATTTATTCCATCAGTGTAACAGTTAAGCATTCAATTCCAATATTGGAAACAGCTTTGCCAAAAAGCAGCAAAGGGAAGGCAGTGAAGACTGGCTGAGCTCAGTGTGCTCTGTGACCCTCGCTGCCCCTGCTCTAGTGGTTTGTTAGCTCTGGGGTCCTGCTGTCACCCCCTTTGACGTGGGGGTTTCTCCCCTCCAAAACACAGAGCTGGTTCCTGTCACTATTTCCATCAGAGGGAATTCTCCCTCCCGTGATTCAGCCTCTCCCACCCCTGGAGACCAGCTCCTCAAATTGGCCACTGCACGGTCCAAGTTCTTGCAGAACTGGAGGAGGTTCCCATCCTCCTGTTTTTATCCTGGTGCTCCAATACCTGGAGAACAGAAAAATAAATGTTGCTTTTGAGACAGGTCAATCACTGAGGAACTTCAGCAAAGGTAAGGGGGTGCCCAGGCAGGTCTGGTGTCAGAGGAAAGGAAGAGTGAGGCTGGGGAGAGGAGCTGTGGCTGGATGAGTGAACACAAAAGCGGATGTGTGGGAGAGCTTGGGACAAACCCCAGTGCTGAAGGCACTGAGGACTGGGACCTGCTGGGGGTTGCTGGTGCTCCCACTGCCTGTGACGCTTGCACATCATTGTTTTGGAGCAGCAGCCCCTCTTGGAGATCAGGGATGTGGCTGTGCCTGCTGGACTCCAGCCTGTGGATTATAGGCTTCCAGGAGCACCAAATTCCTCCAATTTAAATAAACAAATCCTGAGGATAGGGGTTTGTAATTGAAATGCTGAGAGATGCTTTCTGCTGGCATAGGAGGGTGCAGAGCTGTAATAAGCCATCCCTCCCTGGCGCTGGGAGTTATTGAGGTTGCTCCACATCTATGACAGTTTAATCAGATCCTGAAAATCAGGGACATTATATTTTGCACCTGCTCGTGGAAAAAAAAATGAATGATGCAGCTCCCCATCATGGATCTTTTATGCACTAGGCAGGCTCCCGAGAGCACATCATCCAGAGGGAAAATGGAATTACACCACAGATGAAGACTAAGCCCAGAGTGTGGCTGAATGTCACACTAGGTGGAAAAAGAGCAGCTCTTCTCTCCTCCATCCAGCCTCGACAGATGAGATGCAGGGGAAATTTGTGATGGCTCTTCCAGAAAAGAAAGGAAGCTGCAAGCTCCCAGATACACTGGGAGATTTTTAAGAGAGTATTTTGGAGATAAGTTGCCCTCAGGATGACCAGGGCACAGGGATAGATACATTTGCTTCTTTTTGCTTGTCTAATCCTGGTGTGTGTGAGCATCCTTGCTGAGTTTGTGCATTTACCTCTCCCATTGTCAGTGCTTAAAATGCATGAAAAATACAGCCAGGAGCTTGAAATACAAATCCGTTCACTTATAAGTGGCCTTAACATCTGTGAAAGGCTTCGAGTCCTTAGACAAGAAGCAAAATAATGGATTTACTTTTGATTTCTAAAACACCACCCAGAGGTGAGGAGTGAATTCCACAGAAATCAGAATGGATTTGCTTTCTTTTTCCTGCAGAAGAGCAAAAGCAGAGGTGTCAAAAAGAGTTCAGCAGTCAAGTGCTCTCATTACCTGTCCCACCTGGGACGTGGAAAACCTTGCCAGAGAGCCAATAATCACAGAAATCACAGAATCATTAAGGTTGGGAAAGACTTCCAAGATCACTGAGTGAAACTTTTCACCCCAGAAGTTTTACCACCACCTGCCAAAAAGCCCCTGGAGCCTGGTGCAGGATCCTCACCTCTCCACTGTCTCCCCTCTACAACCTTCTTGCCACTGGGAGGTTGAACACTTTGTCAGTTTTCTGGGATCTAATATTCAAATGATACTAAGGGTCTAAAATTGGGGTCTAATATTCAAATTACAGTTCTTTGTTGCTGTGATCTGCCTTGGGTGTGAAGAGACCCGACAAGGGCTGAGTGCCTGACAGGAGAAGACCTTTCCAGCAGCTGCCATACCCTGGATCTTGACCCATGAAGGTGTCCAGACCAGTAACAAGGCCTCCTGACAGGGTTCCTTGGGAATTACCAGCTTACTGTCACCCTCTTGCTCACTCTTCTGCCAGGGAAGCCTCATTGCTGTGGATCATCTTTGTTTGCAGGGCAGGAAATTATTTTTGAGCAGCCCGTTGTATCCAAGGCTGCTTTAGAGATTCCCAAAGAGTAGAGTGGTTTTGGTGGCAGATACAAAAGGGAAGAGGCCAAAGGAGGATGCTGTGCAGTGATAACAAAACATGAAACACTCTGAATTCTCCCGCGCCAAGGGTCCTGTGGCAACACTTGGAACAGATGTAGAGACACAGGGGACAAAAGGACCTTTTCCTGTTGGTGTTTCTGTAGCTGTTCTGACCCAGGCTGATGTCTGGCCTGCTGCTCCTCACCTTCTCTGGACAGCCCAGGACAGCCAGACAGACAGAGCACAGCCCTGCTTGCCCCGCTTGCACTGGCACTGCATCACCAGGCTGTCTGCCACAGGCTGTGACATCCTCTGGGATGCTGCTGGGGCTGGGGCCAGCTCTGACTGTGGTGTCCCAACTCTCAGTGTGAACCCCAGAGATGCAGCATGGTGGGACAGGAGTTTTTTCCCACACTCAGAGGCTACATTCCCTCTCTCCTCTGCAGCCCATCAGTTTTTCTCTTTCAGTTGGAGCCAGTTGTCATTCTTCCATCCGTCCCACGTTGGCTTTTCAGTCCTCTGAAAGCCTTTTCATTCCTTTCCTGCCTTCCTAAAATAGCACATGCTTCTGCTGGCATTTTCCCCGGCTGCCACGTGGGAAGAAGCCTGCCCTCCTTGGAGATTTCACACCTCCAGGAGGAGGGTGTGCTTCCCATTGGAGAGCAGCCGCTGCTGGCAGAAATCTCCGCCTCTGCACAAGTTTGTGAGCCCAGAAGGATTCTCATGGCAAATCTTTTCCTTTGCTGGAGAGATGTGATAACTCTTGGACAGGGTGTCTTCTAAGAACTCGTCACAGGGGAGAACTCTACTTTGAAGTTCTTAATCCCACTCTTCGCTCGGAATGAGCTCCCCAGGACAGAGCTCTCTGTCCTCCACGAAACTTGAGATGCTTAAAAAAGGAGAGTCTTAAATATTAGAGGAGATTCTCGCAGCAGTTTTGAGGAAGCCCTGTGAAGCTGAAAGTGCTCATCAAGCCACATCCTTGCAGG
The DNA here is from genome assembly GCF_009819655.1 of Sylvia atricapilla. NCBI lineage: Eukaryota > Metazoa > Chordata > Aves > Passeriformes > Sylviidae > Sylvia > Sylvia atricapilla. Next base: position 9,149,664 of record NC_089156.1, read on the forward strand.
TCTCCTGCAGCTGTGAGCAGGTGGCCAAACATCTGCAAAGAACCCATCCCTGCCTGGATGGGGCTCATTCTTCTGGCAGGTTTGTGAGAGGGCTGGAATTGGCCTTTTTGGCATATTCTGACTTCTCCTTCCTGCCAACTGCCAATCTGCACTCTGGCAGCCACGCTGGGCAGAGCTCCCTCACCCGCCCTCGAGTGCTGGAGCTCAGGTGGGTGTTGGGATGCCCTCCCAAGGCTGGCAGGGTCTGGCACTGAGGCCTGGCCTTGGCACAAGGGTGGTGGGAGTCCCACCAGATTGAGCTTTTTCTTGTCTCCATTTTAATGGCATCCAGCAGAGCCAAGAGCTCTGTTATTTAAACAATCCTGTTTTTCCCAGACAGGATAGCCTTGGAGAGAGCTGCTGAGCTGTGAGCAATGTGTGGCATTTTTAGGAAGAGGGAAGGAGAATGACACAAGAAAATCCTTTCAGTGACAGCTGGCCTCTGCCTGTCCGTAGCCTCTTCCCAGCCACAGCCTCTGCCTGCCTGCAGCTATGGCTCGGATTGGGAATGAAGAGTACATTATTCTTAAAAAAAAGCCTCCAAAGCAAACACACAATTTCTTTGGCTTTCACTGTCCCCACAGGTGAGAGGGACAGGAGGGAAGACCTGTCAGTGGGGTTGGATAGTTGAGTGTGCCCAGGCATGGGCCAGAGCAGACACATCTGATGGCTGCAGTGACCCTTCTGCTGGTGTGACTTCAGGCATGTTGGGTGGGAGGATTCATTCATCTTCTCCGCAAATGTTACTTTAAATCCAGGTGGTTCAGCATAAGAGACAGTTTAGGAATTATGCAGCTTTCTGACTGATGAGCTCCTCTGCTGTTGCCATCATTCCCCTAATAATTATGCCCATGCACAGCTCTGTGTTTGATTGTGCTGGAAGATGGATTCTTGTTTCCTGCAGGCATGCTGGATAAAATGACTTCCGTTTCAAAGCTCTGTTTGCAAAGTTCCCTTTGTTCCTGCTGTGAAATTCCTGCGTCGAGCACAGCCCATTCTGCTCCTCAAGGCTTTTGAGCACCATCTGGGTGGGTTCCCTGGGTTGCCTTCAGATTGTTCTCAGGATGCAGTCGGTGCTTGTCAGTCAGGCTGATGCATTGGCCAACAAAGTAACACCGAGAAGAATGTTTGGTTTAATCTGTCACAGAAAAAAGCAGCAGCTCAGTTTGAGGGCTGGGTTTTGGGCTCTCAGTCCAGCTTTTACCTCTCCAAAAGCAGACCCAGGTCTGGCTGCCAGAACTGCTGGGGCCAGTGGACTGATACTGGATGGTGATAAGAAAACAGATAGACCTTTGCCCTTTCTTTCTGTTTTCTCAAAATCCTTTTCCATTTTTTTTTTCCACATAGCCAGCACAGCTCCCTGCCTAGCAAAGCAGCCTGGCTTTCCTGCACAAGCTGATTGCAGATTTTCTTTGCTGGGAGGAAATCTGCCAGTGCATCCGAGTGGCCCAGGGCAGGCAGAGGCCCCTTAAGATCTGCCCTGATATGGACTTTGTTCTGAAATTTGGTCCCTCTGAAATGGCTGTGGAAAGACTCAGAAACTTGTGTTTGGAAGCTGCATTACCTTTATATCTGAGCACTTCATGGCTGATGAATGAAATGAGAGCTGGTGACATGTGTGGCAGTCAGAAAAATCACGTGTAGGTGAGCAGAGCTTCAGACCCAGTCTATTACTGTTACAGGAGACTGGTGAATGCTTTCATTTTCATTTTTCTTGACTAATGAGTTTATAGAATCACAGAATCATAGAATCACAGGACAGTTTGAGCTGTAAAGGACTTTAAAGATGATCCAGTTTCATCCCCTGCCATGGGCAGGGACACCTTCCACTTACATGAGGCTGCTTCAAGCCTCACCCAACCTGGTCTTGAACACTTCCAGGGATGGGGCAGACACAGCTTCTCTGAGCAGCCTGTGCCAGGGCCTCACCACCCTCACAGAGGAGAATTTCTTGCTAATATCTGACTTAAATTTTCCCTCTTTCAGTATGAAGGCATCCTCCCTTTCCTTGTCACTCCAGGCCTTTGTAAATAGTCTCTCTCCTTTCTTGTCAGTCCTTTCAGGTACTGGAAGGCTGCAATAAGGTCACCCCAAAACTCATGCAGCTTTACTTGCAAAAACTGCACCAAGGCACTTTGTCCTATACATTTCCTTATGTCCTTCTGGTTTATTTGTTGATGTCCAGGGTGACTCTAAGATGTGAGACCAGTCCTGGCCAGAAGCTGTGAGAGCTGATGCTGGTGGCACTGGGGAATCCCTGTGTTTCTTGGGACTGCCATGGCCAGTGGCTCCAGCAGCTCTGGCAGCTGCCCAGTGTCACTGTGTCCTCCAGGCAGGCAGCAGGGCAGAATTCCTGGATGAACTGGGAAAGTTGAAACATCTGGGCCGTTTTCTGCCTGCTCATACATCGGTGATCAGCCTCGCAAAGGGCTTGGCTCCAGGACCCTGATTTAGAATTAATTTCTGCTGTGAGCTTTGAGTCCAAGTTAATCACTGTTGGATTTGGGATTACCGTGCTTGTAGGAAAGGCTGCTAAAACCCCACTTTTGTCATGATCCAGCAGCTCATAGGGCTTAGCTCTTGACTGAAGGAAAATGTGCATGTCAGGGAGTTTTGTGATCCCCATGGGGCGCTGGAGCTGTTGAGCTGGGAGAGGAGAAGGAGAAGGAGGGCCCTCACAGGTCGTTTCATTTCTAAAATGATTAAATTGAAGTTGCACTTAAATTCAAATCAGCCATTCAAATTAACAATTCTAATGTTCCTGATATATTGATCTGTTGGTTGAGACCATTTGGAGCAGACCATAATTAAACCACAAAAGCCTGGACACCAGAAATGCTGAGGGAACAGCACAATAGCTTGGGAAGAGTCATACAATCTCCTGCCCTTAACCCATTATGTCCCTTTTGTCCCTGGGAAAAGCCAGGCACTGGGAGCTGGTGCTGGGAGCCTACCTGAGGTGCATTAGGGGAGCAGTGCCAGGATGTGTCACAAGCTTGGTGTGGCAGGAAGGTGTTTTCACACAGGCAGTGGGGCAGGACGCTCTGCTGCCTGTTGTGCTGCAAGATTTCAGCTGAAAGGACTTGTCCCCCTTTCCAGGACTGGAGAATCCAGCCCCAGAGGCTGGAGGCTGAGCTCTGGTCAAGGCTGATGGGAGCGATGGGCACAATCTGCACATGGTGGGATTTGATGCATTCACACCATTGCAGAGTTGTTTCATGTTGGTCCTTAAATCTGCCTCTGGCAATGTGCTGTTATTTCCACTGGGAGAAACGGAGAGCAGCAGGGAAGTGCCTCCAGCCAGCCCATCCCTGCTCCTGGCCCTGCTACAGGGTCTCTGTCACCCCTCCCATGTGTCCAGAGCTTTCTGAGCTGCTGCTAGGGAGAGCTGAGCCCCTGGGATGAAAGGAAGGGCCAGGAGGGCTGCAGGGCTGCCCTAAGCACTTCCTACCCAGGGACTGGGCACAGCACTGTGCCCATGGGGACATCTAAACTCTTTATATCTATATCTATATCTATATCTATATCTATATCTATATCTATATCTATATCTATATCTATATCTATATCATCTATATCTGTATCTGTACATATATAAAAAGAAGTATTTTTTCCTGATGCTTACACTACTTCCCCACAACAACCATCTGAGCCTGTTTATTGATATATTTTCTCCCCTGTGTGTGCTGATTCAGTGGCTTGCACAAACTCTTTGGATGATCTGGTGGAACAGGGAATCAGCTCCCAGGCCAGTCCATGCCCAGGGCAACAGCTCTGGCTGCTGCAGGCTCCAGGGGCTGGACATGAAGCTGCCAGCCTTTCCCAACAGATCTGTTGACCCAGCTTTGATAAACCTCAGCCTTGATTTCTGCACAAACACTTCTATCAAAACGGGAACCTAAATACTGAATAATTGCAAAGGAAAAAAGCTTTATTCCTGCATTCCGTTTTGGCTTTAATTACAGAAGGTTGGCATTTTTCATACCATTTAAAGAGAAACGAGACAGGAAAAGGTCAAAACACAAGGGGCCTCGAACATCTCTAATCCCGTAATGGAGAGCAATACAAGGCTCTAATATTTGAACAATCAACGTGGACTTTTGTTATGAAGCCCAACATGTGATGGAAGAAGGTAAGAGGCTTTTAGATCTATTAGAAAACTGGTGTGCTGGGAACGGAGGGAAATGATGATGGGAAAATTAAAATTCAGCTCCAGCAGAAGGTTGCAGTGTTCAACTTGCAGCTCAGTGCATCGATCTGTTCCAGCATTTGACTTTCAACCATGACAAAACTGTGGGCAAATTAATTGTTCTCCAGGATATTAGGCATCAGAGTCTATTAATCCTCTCTGGAGTCGGATGCTCCATGAATACTAATGCAAACCCAGCGCTGCAGTCGTGTCTTTTCCCGCTCGAAGCCGCCACTGCCGCTGCCATGGGGGCAGGGAGGGAGGGAAGCCTGGGTGCCAGTCAGCCATTTGCTGCTTTTATTCAGATTTAAGGCTGATTACAATTGGGAAGAATCGTGTAATATGGCAAATCCTCCTCTGAGCCAGGCAGGCTCTGGAAACCAGAAAGCAAGAGGCAATGTTACGTGTTTTCCACAAGGAAAAAGTGAAAGGCATAAGTTATTTATGCAAATTTGATCTGTATTCAGACATGTTTTAAGGAAGATCTCAGGAAATCATTTCTTAATTACACATATAGATTGCACTTACTGCGCCTGCATCCAGGCTCTTTTCTCCCAGACTAAAACGTGTGGAATAAGTAGCTCGTTTCTTGTGATTGTTTTACAAACATATAAAATGTCTCTCCCTCAGTATTTCCCTTTCCCAGAGCCCTCCCTCTCCTTGCCCCACATCTCCCAACCCTCTTTGGGGGCAGGAGCCCAGCTCAGAGCCTCCGCAGATTAATTCTGAGCTCTAATCTGCATATTTCTCTCAAGGAAATGGAGGCTGCAGGAAAGGGATATTGAAGATGTTTTACCTCCACTAATGCTGCACATTTAAGTAATCCTCTGGAATTCCAGAACAGCTTTAATCACCCAAAGCCCAGTCAGGACCATACTCTGTATAATTAATCCACATTGCATAATGTTGCCTACTGAAAACGAATACTCTTCCAAATATTTGTCCAGCCTGTGTATTTGAGATCAACCAACACGTGGGATCCCAACTTCACATTTTGCTTCAGAACCAGGTTGCAGCGAAGTGAGAGGAGCAGTACTGAGGTTTGACACGAGCAGCTCTCCACTGACAACCTGGTGGTATGTTCCCATCTAAGGCGTGGAAGTTCCCTGTGGATCACGATGAGAATACATTACATTGACAATGGCAGATCCTTTTGTTTCCTCTTTCCCCTTGCAGTTTCTCTCCACATTGTTCTCAACGCTTACAGATTGCTGCAAGGAGGGTGTTTGCAGTGAAAGAGCAGAGCTGAAAGATTTGGGTACAGGGGGACCCTAAAACAGAATAGAAGCTCATTTTCATGGGGTGGTGGGTCAGGTGTGAATCTCTGCAGAGGCTCTCCTGATGCTGGCATCTCACAAACCACATCATTTCGGAAAGCCTGTCTGAGAGGAGGAGATTTGGATGTGCTGAACTCCTACCCAGGAACTACCCAGGGATAAGCTTTCCAAGGCTCCCATTTTCCCCAGGGTGGAAGCAGTGCAGTGCAAAGGGGGCAGAGCTGCTTGCCTGCGCTCTAACTGAGGAGATATTTATGTCTGTGCAAACACAGCACGCGCCTTCCGCATGATTTGGAGCTAAATGCAGTGTTACTTAATTAATGCATATGTAACACACAAGGCTATTACACCTATTAAAGCTCTTGAACAATTAAAATTCCTGTGTCCTCTCTGCCACTGGGTGTCCATGACAAAGGGCTGGAAATCTTCCGTCCATAAACAACTGGCAAGAGCCAAGGAAAACCCCAGACTGACCAACAGCCAAAAACAGTTTTCAGGTTTGTGTGGATTTATGAAAGACCTGTGAGAGTCTCAGTCCCAGGGAGGTGGTGACTGCACCCCCAGTCTCTGCAGTGCCTTGTGTCCCCTCAGAGCCTCACACTGCTCAGAGGGAGCTGAGACAGGGCTGGGAGGATGATGGCCCAAGCAATGGCAGAGTGGTTAATGACAAGTTGTGCTCCCTGGATTCAACCAGCACCAGAGCAGGAAATCCCCTGAGAAGCCAGGAATAGATAAATCTTGGTGACAAAGCTTGTTCTGGAGATGCTTGCAGCCCAGATTCAGTCCTCAGAGGCTGAAGCTTCCTGGAGCCCCAGTGCTGTGCTGGGTTCTGACTCTGCTCATGGATCACAGCATTGCCACAGTGCCCTCAGGGACACACCAGCCCCGGGCTGTGCTTCTGCTCCCTTGCTCAGGGTGGTTGTGCCTTTCCAGACAGGCTGAGAGACCATGGGGACTGATGCTCATGCAGCCTTGGGGGGGCGTGAATTCCAGTGGCAGGAAGTGAATGAGATGCCCATGGTGTTGCTCTGGAGGTGGCTCAGAGAGGGGACAGTGTTGGTGCCACCCAGCCTGGCTGCAGGTCTCCTGGCTCTCAGCAAGGTGTTCCTCAGCATGGAGCTCTAGTGGGTCCCTGGGCTGGTGCCTGGGTCCAGCTCAGTGTGGCCAGAGAGGGAGGAGCAGAGGCCTGGAGTGAGAGCTGCCTCCTGCCCTGAGCTGCATTACCCAGTCCTGCCTCCCATTTCAGGAAAGCTGACTTCAAATAAAAGAGCCCTTTGAAAAATCATGAGGCATTTTATTCATGATTACGTTTTGTCCAAAGTCTTTTGACAAGAAAATAGGTGATCCAGCTCAGAGAACGTTTCTTTTCTAGTACATAAGAAACCCATTACACATCTTTTTTAAAAAAACAAAAACTTTCTTATTCCCTTTGAGCAGTGTGGCCAGCTGTCAAAGGAGAAACTCAGACTCCAAATGGATTTAATACAAACCAGACCCTGATGCCTTGTGCATTGTTTAACCATGGCTTCAGTTTCCTTCTCCTCCTTTGCTGCATCAGGTACTTGCCATGTAGAGTCATAAGTTTTTAATGTTTAAAATATAACACATTGTTTCAGTTAATGTAATTGTCCTGCCCATTCCCTCCACTCCTCCCTGCCTCATCCCCTGGGGTTTTATCACCTTTCTCTTGGATTTGGCGTGATGGCAGCTCTCTGAGGGGAGCTTGTTCCTGGCTCAGCTCATCATGGTGGTCTCCAATGGACAGAGCTGCTCCTGACCACACCTGCACCTTTTCCTTCATATTCCTTTTCCCTTTTAAGTACACTGGCACAACCTGGAAATGCTGGGAAGCTCTGCAGGACTGACTGCCCTGCCTCTGCCTCTCCTGTTGGGCTTGGGAATCCTGTGTGCTGAGCCCTGCACCAGCACACCTTCTCCTCTCTGATCAGCCAGGAGGGGATGAACATCCTCTGTGGAACTGCAGTGGGGACATGGATGAGATGAGCTTTGGGCAGCTTTGTCTCCAGCACCTTTAAATTCAGCTGGTCTCATTCCTCCTGCTTTGTGGCAGTGCTGCACACAAAGTGAAGCATAGGGTTGACACATTCCTCGTCCCTGCTCCTGCTCTGGGAATGGTTACAGCTTGTGGTACCTTGTGCTGTGCCTGGAATAGTCCCTGGTGCAGGGGAATTGATCCCCCCCGTGAGGACACAGGCACTGAGTTGAGAGAAAAGAATAAAAATCAAATCCCGACAGTGAAAATGCAGCTGGGTTTGGGGAGGAATTGATGGGGGTTTTCCTATGCTCCCTCTGCTTTTCTTCACACCAGTGGAAAAGGAACCAGGCACTATCTCTGCTCCACGACCACACCTGTACACCACAGGTTCCTATGAACTGTTTTCCTTATCATGTTACTGACTCCATGCTGCCCTTTCTGTGGAAAAAAATGTTGTTGGTTTGCTAAAAAAAAAAATCTAAACCCCTGCAACAGACACATACATACAAATATTTAATTACAGAGAAAGTAACAATTTATGAAGTTCATTGAAGAGCCAGACGTGGTTGTCCCCAGTGAACTCACATGTTCATGAATTTTTGAGTTGAAGAGGAAGGAACTGGAATGAGTAGGAGGCCAAGAAATGGATGAGATGGATTTGTGATGACTGTTGGTGAGCTGTGAAACACTCAGGAATGCTGAACACCTAGCTGAGATCACTGGACTGTAACCTTGTGCTCAATAAACCTTGGAACAGAAGCTAAAACTGTGTGAGGGCAGTGTTTGCACTACAAGAGTGTGCAAGGGACTGAGATTCCCCTGGATGATGAGTCTGGACATCAGTCCTGCTCAGAAGTTGAGTGTGACCACCTGATGAAGAGCTGAGGAACTGGGGTATAGTGGATACCAGTCGAGAGCATTTATGGAGGATAGAGGGATCTGTTGAAATAAAATGTATTTTAATGTAAGTAAATACAAAATCATCCCTCTCATACAGGCCAAATTTGTTGCCTGAGCAGGAGATGGTTTCACATTCCCTAACGATTTTGCAAAGTATCTGAGCAGACAGAGACCACAGGCACAGTGCCCTGACCTTGTGATAAAGAGCTAATTCATTCAGGGGTTACACAGAAAGGAGTAGTAAGTAGGAGCAGTGCAATGATTTTACAGCACAGTAAAGTTGCCTGGCATTGGTGAAAGGGACACCAGACTATTGCCCATGGCTCCAGTGTCAGGGTTTGTAAATGGATCCTGAAGATGTCAAAGAAAGCAACAAAACTGTTTATGGGATGAAGAGAATGAGTTACAGAAGAAGAGATTAAAGAGCTTAAATGAGATCAAGAAGAAGAGTGAATGCCTTCATTAAATCCTGAAGTACCTTCTCAGGAAAAAGTACCAGACACGGGGGGACCTCAAGTCTTGCAGCGAAGGCAGAACTGAGCCAAAGGCTACAGGCGGGAGCAAGATATTTAACATGGAAATAAGGCTCAGACTGCAGGAGGGAGAGTAATGACTGACTGGAAAAAACTACCCGGGGAAGTTGTGTATTTTCCATCTCCTCACACGTCCGAGACAGGCAGTGTGGCCCGTGGGGAGCGAGGTGTGAGCTATACAAGTTGTTTGCCCACGGCTGGGGGAGAGAACGGGCCTGGAGCGGTGAGCATCGGCAGAGCCACGGGGTGTCTGCTGGGACTGGTGGTCCTCACCCACACGGGGTCTGTGGGGGCTTCACCTGCTCAGTGTCTGTGGGGACTGCTGACCATCATCCATGGGGTGTCTTTGGGTGATGCTGGACCTCACCCATGGAGTGTCTGTGGGGGCTGCTGACCATCATCCATGGGGTGTCTGTGGGGGCTGCTGACCATCATCCATGGGGTGTTTGCTGGGACTACTGACCATCATCCATGGGGTGTCTGTGGAGACTGCTGGCCCTCACCTACATGGTGTCTGTGGAGACTGCTGACCATCATCCATGGGGTGTCTGTGGGGACTGCTGGCCCTCACCCATGGAGTGTCTGTGAGGGCTGCTGACCATTGTTCATGAGGTGTCTGCTGGGACTACTGACTATCATCCATGGGATGTCTGTAGGAGCTGTTGACCATCATCTATGGGGTATCTGCTGGGACTGCTGACCATCATCCATGCGGTGTCTGTGGGGGCTGTTGGTCATCATCCCTGAGGTGTTTGCTGGGACTGGTAGCCCTCAGCTGCTCAGTGTCTATGGGAGCTGGTGGCCTTCACCCACGCGGTATCTTTGGGGGATGCTGGCCCTCACCCATGGAGTGTATGTGGGAGCTCCTGATGATCATCCCTGGGGTGTCTGTGGGGGCTGCTGGCCCTCACTCCTGGCACCACCACGGCCAGTGCTGTCCCTGGCACCAGTTGGGTGCCGGGCCCTGCCGGGGTCGCTGCCCTCATTGTTCCCATTGATGTCGCTTCGCAAAGCGTTTTGTAATTTCCCGAAGAAACAACGGCCTGATCCTTCTGTGGGAATGTGAAGTGGCAGCTTCAAAGCTTTGAGGAGTGGAGCAGCTCACCCGCCAAGTCAGAGGCTCCGGCATCACGTCCTGCTGCTGTACAGCCTCCAGGGGCCTCGCGCAGAACCAGCGAGGATGCTCAGAAACGGGAAAGAAAAGCTTCAGGAGGGAAACAACAACAACAGCAGCAGCAGCAACAAAGCTTAGAAATATCAGTGCTTTCCGACAGGTTTGAAAACAAACACAAAAAAATAAACGTAAAAAGAAAAAAAAGACCGGGGAAAGAGGTATCTTCTTAAAATGAAGCACTTAAAAGTGCTCCTTTGGGGCTGGAGAAAATCTCTGTGGCTGCCAGTATTTTGAGAAAAGCTGCAAGTTAGTGACAAAATAATGCATTTTAATTTCCCTGGCACAGCCAACTGACAAAGCCCCCAGTTCTGCCTGTTTGCTCCCTCTGCCCTGCCCTTGTCAGATGCTGCCATGGCCCTGGGAACAAGGGCTGGGGCAGGACATTACTGCTGCTTTGGGGAGGTGGGAAAAACTGTGAGCAGTGGGGGTGAGGGTGCAGTGGGTTGAGGATGCAGCAGCACTACAGCAGATTGTACTGCAGTGGGGACACTGGGCTGCAGTCATCAGGGAGCTGGAGGACCTCTGCTGAGAAGCCTTTGGGCAAAGCTCTGGCTCCTTCAGTGGACAAATAAATATTGGATATAACGATCTGTAAATTAAAAGGTGTTTTAGAAATGTAAAGCAAGAGTTATACCCACTTAAGGTGTCAGGGAAGATGCTTTTAGTGTAGTTTTGTGACTCAGGTACATTTCTTTCACTGACAATGATGAGTGGCTGTGCTGAACCTGCCTCTGCACAGTGGTGCCAGTGGAAGCCAGTGAGGAGTAGTGTCTGGGGGGCACGTGCCAGGTCACCTCTGAACCTCACGGACACCTCATGGACCAAACAGCAAAGAGAACACATGTGAACCGTGACACCCAGAGTCATGGTGGGTGTGACATGGTGAGAGGAAAACCCCTGTCTTCTCCCAGAGCTGGGAGAGCCCAAGCTTCCATGGGGGCTCACCACACATCAGGGATCCCCCACTGGTCACTGGTGCCAGGGCAATGGCACAGGAAGGCGATGCCCTCACCTCTGCTGGTGGCTTGGTTCCAGGGCTGGACCCATTGTCCCGTCCTCCCTCATGAGCCCATGAAAGGGAGCTGTGACTTGGTTACCCCCATGGCCCATGTTTCTGGCTCTGCCTGTAGAAGCTCCAGAAGAGCCCTGAGGAATTAGTGATTCCATGTCTTGATTTAATTTTCGCTCTACTTTAACTCTAACAAAGCGGCAAATTGCTTCCTGTAGTTGTTTTACTTTTATTTATAGGGTAATTTGCATCATGAAGACAAGTTGCCCTATCAATAACTGTGGAGCAATTAAGGTCACCTGTCCCCTCCTTTCCTTCCAAGGGTCTCATCTCTCACTTGCATGTCTCATCTTGATGGAGGATTGTGATGGATTGGCCTTTGGGAGGCTGGCCCTGCTCTCCAGCTCCAACCGTGCTGCTCACACGGATTCCTAAAGCTCAGGCCAAGCTGCTGCTCTGCTTTTGCTGTGTGGTATTTTCCAGAAGAAAGGGATTGTTTGAGGCCCTTGCAGTGGGAGTTATTTTGCAGAGGAGAAGGGTGTAGGCATTCCCTGAGAACAAAAGTGGAAGGGAAGATATGTGGCTAAGCAATTAATATTTCATCATGGAACATGGCAGGGTTAAGTTCATTGCTGAGACCAGGTTGCTCGACTGAAAGAATTAAACTTGACTTAGGTCCCCTCCATACACACATTTTCTTCTTCCCACTTCCTTCCCTGCTAGAGAAGCTGGGGGATATGGGGGATCAGTGGCTGGAGAAGTGGCACTGACCATGTGGCCAGAGGAGCCAGGGAGTGCAGAGTGAGAAGGGAGAGAGGAATAAGGCTGGAAACAGAGTGTCTCCAATGCTGCTCTCACTTTTGGGGCGCTCAAAAAAATGTAGTAGGCATTGGGAGGTTGGGATACCTGGTGGATGTGCTGGATAAATGCTCTGTGCTCCCAGAGATGGGGATGAGCAGGACAGACAGAGGTGTCCTGGCCTTTGTGGGTGAGCCCTGCGTCTTTGTCTTGGCTGCAGGAGCAAGTGCTGTGCTTCTCCACAAGCCTGGGCTCTCCAGGGATGTCATCTTCCACACAGATGTCACCCCAGGCAGGTCGGGCACCTGGCTGAGCTGTTCTGTTGCACAGAGCTGCAATTCCCATCCCTCCTAAGACAGCACATCCTCATACTTTCATTTATTCCACTTCAATAAACATCTGAAGACATCCGTAGGAAACTTGTACTTTAAAGTAAAAACATTTCCCAGACACCTCTTGGGGAAGCTTTCCCTTTTCTACAAGTAAGAATCTGAGCCTGTAAATGTGAGGAATGGGAACAATGCTTGCAGTCCTCCTCGGGCAGAGCTTGGAGATCTGCAGATCAAACTCCCTGTGGGAGATCTGAATCCTCTCAACAGCAGCATGCAATAAATCCTGACATCCTCAACACAACAAACAAGCAGCATGAAGCAGAACAAGCGACCTGCTGCTGCTCTGGGGACACCTGGAACGTACCCCTGAGAGCTCGAGGTCAGCTCAATCCACCAGCAAATCCCAAGCTCTTGCTCCCATATGCTATCAGGGGATAACCCTCACCAGCACCACCCTTCTGCAGCTCTGCTCTGCCTCTCCCATCACCAGCAGCTGGTGGCTTCACAACCCAGGAGCCATCCAAGGAAATCTCTATATCTACCTTAGCAAAGTGCAAGGAGAGAATCTGGACTTGGAGGGGCACAGCCTTTGTCATGCCAGCCAAAAGACCTGAAAGGCATTTTCCTGTGTTCCATGCAGCATCTTGTAGTGAGTCATTGATGGTGAGCTATGAAGGACATTTGGGAACTGACTGGGAACTGTTTGTTGACCACCTCCTGCTGATGCCCCATCCCAAAGACCTGGGAAAATGCCCAGAGACGTTTTGATTTCCAAAGCTTTACTTACCTCCAGTGCCCGTGCCTGCAGTGGGACTCAGATCCCCCACGAGCTTTGCCCCCTCCTTCCTCACCAGCCTCTCCTGCCAGTTGTGTGATGCTGGTGCCACATTCCAGCTTCCCAGCACCAGATAAACCTGGTTTATATTTTTAAAACCATTTCTCTGGAGCTGCTGGCTGGCAGAGGGCTGCAGGGCAGTGCCTGTGTCCCTTCTCCCCACTGCAGGAGGCCCTGGCCTCTACCTGCCAAGTACACAGCCCTTCCTTCCCTTGGATTTTGGAGATGGTTGCTGCTGCTGTCTGCCTTCTGAGTTATTGGTTTGCACATGTTCACAGGGAAACAGTTTTAAATATGGTAATAATGAACATCCAATCCGTTACCCCAGTGCTTGGGGATAGAGCCATGGCAGTCAATCTGCAATTCCAAATCTGCATATTTATGCAGTTTCATTAATTATGTATTATGCAGCATTAATCCCAATAATATGTGTATGCTTGTTCAGTAGAACAGAGAGAGGAGACTCGCCTTGCAGAAGAATTAATCAGAGAGCCATTCACAGATCCCGCATCGCTTTAGGTTGCAATTACAAGTATTTTTACTTAAAAGGTTTTGCATTAAAAAAAATTAATTTTGCAAGATTTTGAGGTCCCCATGTAGCCACAAAAATTGAAGTTGAGCTCTGGAAAATGGCTCCACCATGTCTTCTGGTAGCAATCACAGCTGAGCAAAGAGGGCCTTTGAAGAGGGATTCCTGTCAAACAGGCTGTTAATTATCTTGGTGGAAGAAGAAACTGAATTTCTCAGGGCAGGGAGCAGAGTTTGTGTGCTGTGTTTGTTCAGAGGTGACCGAGGCCACTGCTGGCTGCTGTAGGGTGTTAAGTAATCAATAGGATGCTTTTAGAGTAAGCAAACGAGGTAAATTCACTAATTGTGGTGTCCCACTCTCTATTGTGAAGGCTGTGGATAGTCAAGGGCCACTCTCCTGTGTGGAACAGATGCCCCAACCAGCTCAAGCCAGCTCTGTGACATCCCTAAAGCATCACAGGATTTGCTCTTGTTGCTTTTATGAATGAGAAAAAAAGATAATGATCAGGCAGCATGCAGGAAAGAAAAGGAACTGGAGCGAATATCCAGTGCCAGACTTGTTCCTGGGGTAGGGAGGGGGAGCCTGAGCCTGCAGCACTGAGACAGGTCCCCACAGCCCTCATGAGGGCTGGAACCAAGTGTGGCCATTTCTCCCAGTTTTTCAGGCTCTCTCTCCTGTACGTGAAAAAAACCAGGACCCGTTTTCCAAGGAAAAAACACAGAAACAGGCAGAAAATGGAAACTTGCTGCCTGGTTCTTGTTGCCTGCAGCAGGAACGGTGTCACTGGTAGTGTGACAGCTGTTGGTGGGCACGGTGGCACCCTGGGAAGGTCCAAGTGCTGGGGTGCTTGGTGGCCGTGCAGACTGCACTTCTCTGCCTTTCCCTGCCCATCCCTGCCCGTGTCCCTGCCTGTCCCTACCCTCCCCTACCTGTCCCTGCCCATCCCTGCCCGTGTCCCTGCCTGTCCCTACCCTCCCCTACCTGTCCCTGCCCATCCCTGCCCTCCCCTGCCTGTGTCCCTGCCCGTGCCCATGCCTGTGCCCCTGCTGCTGGGGAGGATGATTCCAAAGAGCCCAAGAGGAACTGGCCCTGGCTGATGTGAGGGATGGATAATGCATATGCAGCGGGTATGACTGATGTAATAAAATAATATCGTCAGGACATTCAGATAGGAAAAAATGCAGCAAGGTAATTCCTCACGCTGGCGTAATTCCTGACACTGGCTCCAATTTGTTTTCATTAGTGGTTTGCTAATGCATTTATTAGCCATTACATACGTACAGCAAAATGATGAGGTTTCCATATCTATATATGCAAATGAAATATGTCTGGCACATCTGTGGATGGGCTGGGTGAACACCGGGCTCGTTCGCGTTTTCCTCATGAGACTTTTCTGGATTATTTTTTCGGACTGCAATGGAAAGACCACCCACTTTTCCTCAAGTATTTTATTTTCTCTGTGTGGAGAGCTGGGGGATTGTGAGAACACAGGCCCCTTTAAAACAGGCAGAAATATACCAAGAGCTTCAGGCTCTGACAAACTCTTTAGAAAATCGGGTGATTTGGGTCCAGCTGTGTAAATGTTTTCAGTTTCGCTGCTGGGGCCCCGAGTTTGATTCAGTGCCAAGACAAGCCTTGCTCAAGTTGTTTTTGGCAAAGGCTCCTGGCTGAGGAATGTCAGCATCACTTTCAAAATATGATGGTTTGTAATTTGGACCACAGAATGAAAACTGAGCTGCTGGTACATTTTGCCATCATCTAATTACCAGGTCCCCAATTACAGTCAAGGAGCAGCTCCACAGGCGGGTGCAGGGAAGGTTGTTCCCATTGTGAGGCATTTCTCCATGTACTTTTCCCTGAACACATTCCTGGAATGCAGACAGGTTCTTCAACACGCCAGTGCTGGTGACAAGGATATGGATATGGGTTTGGGTGTGGGTACCAGGGTGTGTGCCTCACTCACCAGCTGCTCAGCCCTTCCCAGCCAGTGCCTGGTGCCGATGGAGCTGCTGCCACATTCCCGTTGCCATTCCTTCAGCCATCATCCACCCCTGCCCGTTGCCAAACAACAATGCTGCATCAGCCAAAGAGTGTCATTGATAGAGCTGTGGCACTCTGGGACATTCTGTGACACCCCAAGAGCGCTCCCTCTCACCATCCCTCACTCGTCCTGTGACCACTGCACACTCCCAGGGATGCTCCAGGATGCCAGGATGCTGTGTGGTGCCCACCTCAGCTTCACCATCTTCCCGCCATATCCCAATGAAACTTTGGATTTCTGTGAGGAGCAGGAGTTGGAATGACCATGGTGGCTCCCACAGCAGCCTCGGAAGCTGCTGCTGATATGGAATCTGAGTACAGAGGGCTTCCCACAAAGGCCTCCTGTATCTACAGGGATGGAGCAGGAGTTAGTTGATGGATATACTAATCTCATTGTTCATGTACATAATTACAGTCTCAGGGTTGTGAGGCTTTTTAGATTATGAAGGTTGAGAAAAAGAATTTACCCAATTTTAGAATATCCATGAAATATTATTCGACTCTTGAATACAAATTCTCTGCCCGAGGATTCTCAGAGGGAGGCTGTGCTGCTCAGGAGCTGCTCAGGGGGCAGGACACAGGCTGGACACCCTGGCAGCAGGAAGCAAAAGGGGGCATCTTTTTGGGATGGGCAGTGGGAGGAAAAGTCATCCCATTGCACACCTTAGGGCTGTTATCAGCCATTGGCCAACAAAGGCTGAAAGACCCCCAGGAGGTGGGTGAGAGTGTGAGGTGCTGCTCTGCACCTCTGAACCCTGGAAGTGGAAAATTTCTTGCCATTTTCAGTTCAAATTAGTTAACAGGCAGCTCATACCTGCCTGTTCCCACACCATGCTGGCCTTTGATTTGGTAAAAGAAACGCAAAAAAGCCAGAGGTGTATGCGTGACTCAGCTCTGGTGACCTCCAGTTCCCTCTTCCTCTCTCTGACCGATGGCTCATGGGCTCGCTCGGGCCAACATTCTGTAGAGGTCCCTTTAATTTTGTGTGTCTCTGTGTTTAAGGTCAGTGAAAGCAGGATCTGCTCAACGCCTTTGAAAATCTGACTGATAGTACTTCAGAGGTCAGACAGCATAAAATGAAAGTGCCCAGAACTAAAAGCCATTTTTGGTTATCTGGCCCATAACCTCTCCATGGTTTTGCGTCCTTCTCTGCAGACTGGAGTGAATAACATTAACCTCCCTTGCTGGAGGGCAGAGCGGCTTACAGACTGCTCACAGACTGCTCCAACATGAGCCAGTGGTGCTGAGAATTCTTTTTATTATAAGGACACAAGCTCAACTGACACCTGCAGCTCTTGTCTCTGTGAGCTCTGATGCCTAGTGTCTGCTCCCCTCTCCCTGCATGGGGCACTCAGGGAGCACCAGCAGTGCCCCAGCCATGCCTGGGTAAGGGCTCCCAGCCAGACTTAACTCTCATCAACATTTTCTTATGTGTCCATCAACTCAGCCTTGTCCAGGCCTGTTCTGGGCTCAGATTTCTGTGTCCTCTTAGTTGTTGTTTCCCTGGAGAGGTCCTTCAGCAGATGTCCTGCAGGTACCTCACTTGCCATGTTTCCTGAGGGATGACTGAACACCTGATCCTGCACAGTGCTCTGTGCAGCACAGGACGCAGGAAAAACTTGCTGCCTGGTAGATAATGTGCCCAGAAATGAGAGCTCCCCTTGGTGTGCCCTGAGTAATCACCAAAGATAAATGTGGGTGCAGTGTCATTAGAAATGCCTCCTGCTAATGCAGCTTAAGTGCTAATTCTTGTAGCTCTTCCATTGTAACAGCGAGAGGTTGATCTTTAATTGGGTTTCATGCTCTAAATGCTTCGATGACAAAGGTTTGAACAGGTGAGGAATGACTTACAGGAGCTGGATGAATGTCTGTGAGCATTGGGAGTCACTATCCACTGTCCCTTCCAGATGTGATGAGAGAGAATGGAACTTGAGGCACAGCTTGGGCTGGGGCTGCTGGTTTTCAAAAGGTGACAGAAAACGATGAACATGGTTGGATTTTGCCTTTCACCCACATCACACACCCAGCCTTTCACAGCAACATCAGATAGTCTTGGGTTCATTAGGAGGATTTAAAAAACCCTTAAGCTTTGCTGGAGGAAGAGTTGTGACCTGGGTGGTGGCACTGAGCTGTCCAGTGCAGTTTGCCATCTTCATGTCCCAGAAGTCCCTGTGCTGGCTCCCAGGCCTGCTGGCACTACAGAAATGCTCCTTCACCAGCCTGGCTGCTTTTACCTCTATGGTTTACCCAAAATGTCATTAATGTGTTGGCCCTCATTGCCAACACACACTTAAAATGCTAATAGTGACTAAATAGCTTTTCTTTTCATACTTCTTAAAATCAGATTTCTTGTTGTAAGATGGTGGGTCTGGCTGCTGCTACTGTGCCTTTCCTTTATTACTGTCTGTATAAGATGGACTGTGGAGATCTCATACAGATTTTATGGGAACTATTTTATTTATAAGAATTTTCCTAGTGTCAGATGGATCTGACACTTCTGGAGTCCCCTTTGCCATCCCCGTGCAGGAAGACAGCAGGAATGTTAAGACCCTGGCTCCCACAGCCACCCTCGACATGGCCCTGGGGTTTTTGTGCATTTGTGTCCTCCCAGTCAAACTTGGGGCTGAGCTTCTCTGGGGCTGAGCATCTCTTGGGGCCGGGAGGAGGAGCTCAAAGTCACATTAACTGGGGAATGCTCAAACACCTTGTGTGACATAACCTTCCCCGGGAAACACGAGGTGATGCCACCACCGCTGAGCTGCCAGGTCCCCAGGAGCTGCCGAGGAGCTGTCCCTTGTCTGGCAGTGGTAATTAAAAGGCTCCCCTGGGCTGTCTCTGTGAGGGTGCTCTGGGTCTGGGCAGAGAGAATTTACAGCAGGAAGAGCTCACTGCATTCCCTGTTGCTGGGATTTGCATATCACACTGAGGGAAACAAGACAAGCAAAGCACAGCTATAAATCACCAGGCCAGAAGGTGCATTTTGTTCCTATCCCAGGTAGGAGGATTTTTCAAGCAAATAACAGAGGAAAATCTCAGCACTCCCAAAGCCCTGTGTTTGCTTGCTTGTGTCACCCTGCCATGGTGATATGGTGATGGGGAGCAGCTCAGCCCTCTTCTTGGGTCTGGCTTGTGGCTCCTTCTTCTCTTCTCTGTGATGTGGAGGAGGTGGTGGCTCAGGAGGCAGCTGGGAGCCAAGACAAGGGGCTGGCACACACTTGCCACATACCCCACACCTGGGCAGATGTCAGAGCTGGGTGCAGGAGGTGCTGCTGCCCCAGGGAGAGGCACCAGCTCAGCCACCACTGCTGAGCCATTAGCTCCCTTTGCCAGTGCTGGATCACTGCTTGCTCTTCTCTGTTGGCACCTCTTCCCCCAAACATGAGCTGGTTTCTGCCTAAGGCACTTCAGAGCAAGTGAGGACACCAACTCAGGCGATGCTACAGCAATAGCAGACGAGCCTGAAACTGGAGGGTTTGCAACTGGTGCTGAATGTTTAGGAGAATCCAGCTCACTAGAGCCACTCAGCCAGGCTGAGATTTGCTTTGCTTGAGGTTATTGGATATGCCTGATTTCTGAGCAGGAAACAGATCATTCATCCTTCAAAATCCTTCTCTCTCCCTTCTCTCCTCCCTCTGCATCCAGGTGGGAATCTCACAAGGGTGTGTGTGTTGTACCTGTGCCATTAATGACATCCTGCTCTGCCCATCCCAGGTGATGGTTTGGGCAGAGACAGAGCTCTGCATCCCAGGAATGGCAGCCCTCCCCTGGGATCGGCAGCTGGATGTGCTCAGATCCATCAGGGCCAGCAAAGTGCCCTTGCTCAGTAACTGAGGCAAATCTGTGTGAAATAGGATCGCTGCTATAAATAGCAGCGGGCTCATGAGAACATTGTTTATCGCTGCGGTGGGTGGTGTGAAGGCTGCCCTGCACTTTCCAGCAATGCAGGAATGATGCTATCCCACTGCCGGCCCATTTATAGCCAACGGAAAAGATAAATGCGTTGGGTGGGAATTTTGAATTCCAGAAAGACTTATTCATTGTTTTCAGCCCTCTCTTGCTTTCTCAGTGATGACTGCAAACCCATCAATCACACCCCATAAGCTTCTCCATGAATCGCATCCAAATGCTTGCAGGGATGCCCACCACCCCAAAGCCTATCAAAGTCAGCTCCTGCCAACTGGGAGCATGGATCCCTGCTCCCAGGCTCCTCTTCCTGGGAAAAAATAGCTGTGTCTTGTGCTATTTCTGGGTGACTCTGCAGGCACCTCCCATGGATGCACTGCTATGTTTTCTGCTAAGGCACATTAACATCTCCAGAGGACTCTGGCTGTCAGCCCCAGCCCTGAACAGTTCTATGATGCTGAATTTTAAGCACCAGAGTCAACAGCATTAATCATGCGCTTAAAACGAAGCACTTTGGTAAGTCTGCAGGATCAAGGTCTTAAAATGCAAGATCCTTGGAGCAGGGTCTTTCCTTGTGTGTGGACAGATTAGCACTCAAATGAAAAACCTTGCTAAGAACTGCCCAAACTGCCATGGTCTGTGAGGGAATGCAGTCCATGGGAGTGAAGGCAGCAGAGGAAGGAGGATCCACCTCTGCCAAGGCTCCTCTGCGCTCCTGTCCCTGTTATCCCTGTCCCTGGGGCTCTCCAGGCCCCTCTCCGCTGCACAGATTCCTGGATGCTTGCTGCCTGGTGGATGAATTAAGTTATCCTTTCCAGTAAGTGCATTTCTCAGTCACATTGTTCACCAGAGGAGATGTGAAATCCTCGCAGCGTTCCCTCTTGTGCATAATGTCACATTCCCAGCTCTGCTCCCTCCTGCCTCCTGCCATCAGCTGCGCCGAGCTGAGAATGCCCACGAGCGAAGGCACGGAATATGCATGATATGCTCCATCATGTAGGACCAAATCATTTGCTCCCTCTATAAATCTATAGCCAAATCACTTTGTTTCCACATAAGAATCTCACGCTGTGTAAAACTAAAGGAGGAAATAATCGTGTGTCTGTCGAGATGTTTATCTCAGTTCTCTGCAGCCTCACCAGCTCCTCATCTTTTAATGAGGGAAGGAAAATCAGTCCTCTCCTCCTGCAGCAAGGGGTTTGGGGAGGAGATGCAAATGCGTTCCCCTCCCTGAGTTTGCCGTGTTGCTGTAGAACAGCAAACTTAATAAATCTCGCACAATTGGGCACAAGTCTTGTTTCCTTAAAAGCGATGTTCTCTATAATTGTCTATGACACAACATGCTACATATTAGTTATTTTTCCCTTAGTAGATCATCAGAGCACAGTGAAGCATTGCAGCCGAGGTAATTGAATGTCTTCTTTAAAACAATACGCTGCAAAAAGTCTCCTGACAAGTGCCAGTGTCTTATTTTAAACAAATAACACCGCGGATTTGGGGGAGACAGAAGATTTCTGGAGGAGAGGGTGGTTTTAGGCCATGGACAAATGAGGACTTGGCATCTGCTGCAGGAGAGCAGGTGAGCAGGCAAGGCCGGCACAATCCATGGGCTGGTGGAGATGAGAGATGTCTGAATTCTCGGCAAAGCCACGGAGCGGACCTCGCGTTTAACTTTGCTGCTTTAATGCACATTCATTTAATGCACCTGCCTGCTCCATGCTGATCCTTCAAGCTGAAGCAGTGCTGCAGGTGGACAGATCCTTTCTGCTGCTGTGTTCCCAGGGCATCATCCTGGGGTTCTGGGGCCAAGGGATCCTCAGCTGGTCCAACACCCCCTGCACCTCCTGGCCCTGCTCCTCAGGAGAACCATGACCTGGTCTGGCACAACCTGCACCCTGCCCTGTCCTGGCTCTCACAGATAGCATATTTGGGCAGTTTGGGAGAGTGTGCTCTCTCAGAGCAGGCACAGGCTGCATATTTGGGCAGTTTGGGAGAGCAGTGAGCAGCCCTGTGCCTGTACCTGAGCACTGGGAGACACGGAGACCCCCAGCCCCCCCAGCTCCTTCCCTGTGTGTTGATGCATTTGCCTGTAAGTACAAACGTGGGTCTATGTTCTCGGAGGGCTGAGTTCCCTCTGCAAGGTGTGACATTTCCTGGAAGGAATTTCAAAGGGCTTTGTGCAAGGTGTTAAATAAGCTCTTAAATAAAACTGAACCAGTGAGTGCTGAAGCAAAGTGAACATTTAAAAATGTATGTGTACATTTAATTAGTCCAGGAACAGCGATAAAAGGGACCGCTAAGACACGTTTATTAAAACTAATGCAAGACAAAAATATATCTTAAAATTTTGATGCGATAAAAAGACTGTTAAAACATTAAAGAGTTTTCCTGTAGGTTTTTTTTTTTCTTTTAAGCATGTCACAAATTCTGTGAAAGAATAATTCTTCTTTTATCCTCTTTTTCTTTTCCCCTTGGCTTCAGTGCCTTGCCCTCCTGTTTTGCTACTGAGCAGGAAGGAAGAGGTAAAATCTTTCGCAGTTTAAAAGAGTTTCAAAATTTTGGTCCAAGTTGGATATGAAAAAATCAAAAATGTCATGAAAAAATGTAAATATGGTAAATGATTTTCCACCCACCATAAAAGAAAATCCAGATCCAAACCCTGTGCTGGCTGTTGGAGCCAACTCAGCTCCCTCCCAGGGCCAGATCTTCTGTTTCCTCCTGCTCACCAGGAATGGATTCTGCCAAGCACTGCCAGACCCTTCCATCCTGAGAGGATGTTCCAGTGTCACACCAATGCTGCTGCAGCAGTGGGGCACAGGAAAGAACACGAATGTTCTTGTTTCACTGAACGTGTTACCAGTCCCTTGCGCAGTAGGTGTAACCAGTCTCTCGCTCTTCCTCGAGCGAGAGATCCAGGAAAATCTCTGTTTGCTGTTGCAGCTGGGTCTGAGCCCACAAACTGGGGATGAATCCTGTCTCTCATGGGAATGGGTGTAGTTATCCAGCACCTCAGTCCTGGCCCAGCCTTCTCAGGGTGATGCTCATCACAGCTGCTGAGAAAACAAGGTGAGAGTGGAGGGTCCCTGGGTGTTGGAAGTGGCTCTGGACTCCAGGGCTTCCCAGGGCTCAGTGGGATGCCCAGTCCTGCCATGAGCATCCCTCTCTGGCTTGAGGCCATCCTGGCTGCCAAGACTGGAGTATTCCACAAGAATTCCCCAGCTGGTGACCAGTGTGGCCCCTGTGATCTTGCTAAGGTGTGAGCAGGCAACGAGAGGCTTGGGAGCCCCATCAGAGCCAGTCTGGGTGGACACACAGCACTGGGGTCCTATGGGGGTGAGCAGGGGGATGTTGCCTTGCCCTTGCCTTTTTAGCTGCATGAGTGCCTTTGAGCCCCTGCTTTGCTCACCTCTACTGCTATTTTTATTTACTCTTTGCTAATCCTGTTAACAGGATGGGAAGAGAAAAGACTAATTCACTTTAACTCCAATGACTTGTTAATAATTGATGTATTGACATGAGCAGGCTGCCTGATGACCTTAAACAACCACCCAAATCCTGTGCCGAACTGTTTGACCTTTTAAGCCAGTTCAGATTCTTCCTACAGAAGAAACTGGTGTCCGCTTTGATTTAGTGCAGGAAAATCCCCCTTAACCTTCAGGTGTCGGTGAGGATGTGTTTAATTTACAGTAAAGCCAAGTCATGATCAGCAGGAGAATGAAAAAGTCCTTCTGTGGTGGGAAGTTATTACCAGTCCCTCCACAGCAATGATCTCTCCAGCTCAACAAGCCAATACCTCTTTAATTATTAAAAAGATGCCTCCAACAAGATGTGGAGCCACTGGCTCTGGGAACAGGCACCACAGAACTCCTGTGACACCCTAGTGTGGCAGGCTGAGCAGGGTGGTCATAGCTGTGTTCAGGCTCTGGAGGAGCCTCTCATTTATGGAGGAGCCATACCAGTTCCCCTGCACATCCTGGTCAGCAGCTGCTGCTCTGGATTTGGCCCCTGTGAGAGATAAAAGGATGATACCTGGTGCATGGTACAAGGCATCCCACCACTGCTCACCTGTGTGCATGTGCAGGGACAGATCAGGATCCATCTGTGTGTGTCCAGTCCTGCACACATCTGCCGGTGCCCTGGACCCAGTGTGCTCACCCATGCCTTTCCAAAAATGTGCCTTGTCCCTAGGGCGCTCCCAGGCAGTACTGGAAGTCCTGTGAATGTGTCCCATCTCACTGCCTCTCCTTTCCATGGCTCCCCTGGGGGTGTGGAGCAGCCCTGTGCAGAGTCTGGCTGGTCCCTGGGGTGCTGAGGCCCTTCTTTGTGCAGGGATCAGCATCTCAGCATTTTAGGTGCTGGTGAATCTATGGGTTTGCCACAAGACCCGGGTGCTTTTGAGGGAGTGCCCAGCTGGCTGCACCGGGCACAGCACTCTGTGATGGCAGCAAACTGCTGCCAATACCGGAATTTCCTTTAGATTAACACTGGGATCAGATTCTTTAATCCTTTGGGAGGGATCCAGAGGACAGAGATTGAACAGGGGGTGCACAGAGCTGCACCACCAGGTGCCTCAGAGTGAGCGGGGAGGTGACTCTCTCCATGCAGGGCTGTCACCAAGGCATGGCCATCCTTTTCTCCCGCAGCGGGTGCCTCACACCATGGCGCTCTCCCAGTGGCCCCGGAGGAGGCTGGCATCCAACAGCACAGGGGGCCCTGCTGTGGCCGAGCCCCGGCTCTGTGCTCCCAGGCGTGCCGGTGGCGAGAGGCAGGCGGTGCAAAGGCTGCTCAGCAATTATCAGCAGGAAAATCTGAGACTTCACCAGGCTGCTTAATTAAGCCCCCATGTGGCCTCTTGGAGATTCATCACACGGCGCTGGAAATCGTTCCCACCATTCTCACTCCCCTTGGAAGGGCAGGGAGCACCGGGAGAGCCTTTGTTTGGGGTTTTTGGACCTTGCCGTTTCCCTGCGGGGATGCTCCTCGGGTTGTAGCGCTGTGCTGCGCAGCGTGGGGAAAAACCCAGTCCAGGAGAGGAGATGTGGGTTTATCCTGATGGGAACAGTTTACTCAGCCCCTGCAGAAACCCATCACTGCTCCTTTGCCTGCTCCCGCCGGGATAACGCCCAGCGGCACTCACTCCGTGTTCTCCAGCGGCGCCGGCCCATTTGCCCAGAGCCCTGCTGGAAAGGGGAGCTGGATCCCAGGGGGAAAGCGAGGTGCAGATCTGGGGGCTTGTGGGGACACCCGGGAGCAGTGTGGGGGACACGAGAGGAGGGAGCAGGAGGAACCCGGGGGCTGTCACTGCCCTGTGCCCCCCAGGCTGGTGGGAGCCCCCGGCGCTGCCGGTTCGGTCCCGGTCCGGCCCCGCCACAGCGCCAGGGGAAGCTGGGGGAGCTGCTTTGTAGAACTGAAGAAACTCCTCCACCACAGAGCCTGCAAGCTCATTTACATACTCCTAGTTTAATTCTCCTAGGGTATGCAAATATATGCAAACAGCAATCCAGAGAGAGTCAGAAATAGCACAGAACATTAAAATCACCCTACTTGAATATTGTTTTATGCAAACGATGTACGCACGCAGTGTGTAGCTGATTTAAATAGAAGCAATGTCAGCATGGCAGTTATTTACCCTTCCAATGATCTTAGCAATTTTTTTTATTAAACTTATATAAAATATATTGAACAGGCACCAAGAATGTAGAGAGTATTTTAATGTTAGCCTTAACTAACACTAAGGAAAGGGCAAGCTTCTCTAGCTGCCTGCACGAAGGGCAGGGAAGGGTTATTTTTCATCATTTCCCATTTGCATGAATGATACAGGATTTGTAAACCCTGACGCTGCTGGTATCGATTATCCGAGCACCATTCCCGCACCTCGGAGGAGCGTGGCCCCGGAGCTGCGCGGAGCCGTGCGGATCCAACGCCCTTGCGGTGTGAGCACACGGTGTCCTGCTGCGGGGATGCGGGCAGGGGACACCGGGGTGAGTGGGGACAGTCGGGGTGTGGGGCTGCTCCATCCCTGACACACCTCCTGGTGAGGCCGGCAGCGCTGGCATCCTGCAGCATGCCCAGCATTCCCGAAATGCTCACATCAGAGGAGGAGGGACTGGTACAGACTGGCTGTAGGAGGGCCAAAGCAAATCCCCCGGGGAGCAGAGAGGGCTCCTGCTCCATTACAACTTCCCCCAAAGATGCCCTCACTCAAGGGGGTCCCCTCACTCAGGGATGTGGTGCAGGGTTGGACCCTGCAGGGCCTTCCCTGCTTCCCGGGGGCCAGGCTTGCACCAGGGCACCACTCAGACCATCACACAGGGAGATGGGCTCCTTGGATTTGTGTCACTCCTTCACAGCCATGGCCCCACACCAACCTGATTTGTGTCATTCACAGCCATGGCCCCACACCAACCTGATTTGTGTCATTCTTTCACAGCCATGGCCCCACACCGACCTGTCCAGGCTGGCCAGGGCCGCTGGGATGGGCTCTCCACTGGGAGATGATGCCTAAAACGCCCTGATGATGGGCTAGGCTGGGAGCACTGCCAAAGACCTGGGCATGCTGAGCACACCTAATACCCCTTGTCAGGACAGCTGTGGGCAGGGGTGTGACATGAGGGACACCCTCACCCCTTGTGGGAAACAGCTCCCCTCACTGGGCATCAATCCCTGGAGCTGGGCCCCACAGCTCCCTGCCCCATGGAGTAAATGAGTAAAAGGAGGGAGGACAGGGAGCAGTGGGCAGATGGCTTCGTGTGTCACACGACAGACACTGGCTGTGCTCTGTCACAGGCACGTTGTGGGCTCTGCTCCACCATGGGCATGTCACGGAGCTGCTCTCCTGGCTCCACTGAGGGGTGCACTGAGCATTGAGTCAACATTCCTTCCAATTAAACACCAAGGGCATTATGGATGTGCCCCACATGGAGTGTTTGTTTGGCACAGGGGGAACACCCAGGGGCAGCCAAGGAGGGTCTGACTCAGCCTCATGCAAGGCTGGGACAGCCAGAACCTCTTCCCGTGCTGACAAGTCACCTAGGGGCCACTAAGTCAAATTCTAGGACTTCTGCTCAGCGTTTTGCAGCACAATAAATGGTCCTGAAGTCCTTTTCTACAGTAAGATTTCTGCCAGGTGTCTCCAGACGTGAACTGCACAGCTGAAGACAGGAGTGGGCATAAAATGCATTTTGTTTGCTTCAATTTGTTTTAAATATTGTCAGGCCAGTGCCTGGCTGTTTGAGTGATCATGGCTGCAGAGGAAATGACTGTGCAGGATATTTTTTCAGTCAAGTTCACAGTTGCATTTTATCACCAGTCCTGTTAAAGACATGTGAGAGGTTTCATTTTTGCCTCAAAAGCCCCATCTCCACGGAGGCAGCGAAACATCTAATTTTTAAATACACGTAGAACAAAAAGGCTCAGAAGACATTGAGTGAAATATCGTGTGTCTGTGCGGGTCTGAAGGGGAGCATGTTGCAGCAGGCAGCGCCGGGCTGGGAGTCACATCGCATTAGCACCACGTGCCAAGAGCTTCCAGCAGCCCCAGGAACACCCGGGGACGCCGTGCACACACCCCCAGTGCCTGAGCCTGGAGCACAGGACACAGGGCTCTGCAGCCCTTCCTCGCTGCAGCCACCTCAGCACACTGAGAACTCATGTCCAGCGCCAAATTTCACCTCAGGGGATGTGGAGGCTGGAAGAGCCTGTAGGAGGAACACAGAGCGGAGCTCTCCTCTCCACTGGGAATGTCACTCCCTATATAGGAGCTGCCTGTCTGCTGTGTCTGCAGGCACTGGGAATCACTGTCAGCACTGTCAGACAAGGGTTGGTGTGCCTGCACAGCTCCCAGCCTGCTTCCAGCCTGCTTCCAGCCTGCTTCCATCCCGCTTCCATCCCACTTCATCCTGCTTCCACCCTGCTTCCATACCGCTTCCACCCTGCTTCACCCTGCTTCCATCCTTGCTTCCATCCTGCTTCCATCCTGCCTTCTCGTCCAGCCCAATGGTATTTGGTGTTCAGGTGTGCTCACACTGCTGGTGCTCCTGCCTGTGCCCTGGAATATTTAAACATCAGCAGCTCCCAGTGTGTGGCTTTACTGCAGAGTCTGTTACAGTGGAGTGCAGAATCATGGAAGCACAGCCCGGTTTGGGATGAAAGAGACCTGAAAGGCCATCCAGTTCCTGCCCCTTGCCACAGGCAGGGACATCTTCCACTATCCAAGGAGTGCAGAACAGTTTGGTTGGATGCAGGACAGATTTCCTTCGCTGTCCCTGGGTGCTGAGCAGCATCCTGAGAGAAAAAACTGTGTGGTTGTTACTGAAAACAGCCTGAATGTGTAAGAGAATTTGTCTGGTGAGGCTGGAATTACTCCTGGCAGGGGGTCCTGGCTGTGCCTCCCTCACAGCCCACTCCAGCCCCGGGGGCCCGTTGTTGGTTCCCTGCCCAGAAACAATTTTCTCCGGAGCAGGCTGTGGCTGGGAGGGAGCAGCTCCCGGGGCTCTGGTGTGCCGTGTGCCAGGGCCCAGCCGCCCTCCCGGGGCTGCTGTCCTGGGTGAGGAGCTGCAGTGCTGGCAGCTGGTGCCACACTCCTGGGGGCTGCTTTGAAACCCTTTGGGGGTGGAAATTCTGCTGCTTAGTTCTGGTGCTTCTCCCATCGCATTCCGGATTACTGCTGAGCTGGGAGATGTCTCCTTGCTGAAAAACTGCCGCCAGGGCGCTGCTGTCCATTTCCATGAGCAAAGCTGCTGTACAGGTGGTTCCTTTCCCTTGGGATTGCACTGGAGGTGAGGCAAGCTGCCTGCACATGGGGGAACCTTCCTGTCCCTCCAGGGCTCATCCTTGGGAACTGCATCACCCCCAGGGTGATAAATCCAGCCCTGCCTTGCCCAGCTCCCACCCCACAGTGGCCTTGGAAACTCTGGGGAGCTGGTTCTCAGAGAGGTGTAATCCTCACCTTTCCCGGGGTGCTGAGCTCCCTTTATTCCTGTTTCTGCGCTGTCAGCTAGAAAAGTCATGTTATCAAGCAAAGCTCAAACAGCCTGGATCCCAAAATCCTCCAGGGAGGAGCTGTCCCTGGGGAAGGGGAGGCAGAGCCAGGGAGTGATGCCCCAGCCCCATCCTGGAGGGAATGTGGGTGGGTGTCTGTGCCCTGCACAGCCCCCCGCAGCAGGGCAGCCTGGGGAGCCCACCCACACCCCAGCTCTGTGCCCCTACAAGTGTCAGAAACCTGCTCAGGTCCAGGGATGATCCCTGGCACCAGAGAAAAACTGGAGTGTCTCAGAGAGAGGAACAACAACAGGCGCCGATGTAGCTGTTGGTGTTTTTATCACTGAAGCCTTTGGAGGGTGTTCAATGGGGACCTGGTGTTTATTCAGGGAGATCCTTGCTGCCGCGACCTTCCTGAACTGCCACATTCCTTCTAATTATGATTGGCAGCTCATGGAAATTTGGGCCCTTGATTGGCAGCTGAAGTAACTTTCTTCCTTCCCACAATTCTTCAGGTTCCTTCCCATCAATAGACATAATGTTGGCCACTTTTCTGGGATAAATAGCAACCTTTGCCCCCCTCCTTTATTTGGCAAACGCTCAACACTTCATTCTTTTCAGAAAGCCCCTTGGAATGCAGCTGAGAAGGGCCTCAGCAGTGCTGCACTCCTCCTTCTCCTCCTCCTTCTCCTCTTTCTCCTCCTCCTCTTCCTCCTCCTCCTTCTCCTCCTCCTTCTCAGAACCCGTCTGGGGGACTTTTGTACCAGAGCAAACAAAGGCTCATTGGCAACACTTCTGGATTTCATTTCAAAATAGATTTGTCACTCTGGAATAAAACAAACTTATTTTTTTCTGCTGATTTTTCTTTTTTCTTAATTTCTCCCTCCTAGGTTTCCCCACCAGCAGCTCTGATTCTGGAATTGCTGGACAAAGATTTGCCCTGGGAAAAGGGAAGCATGTGCTTGCTTCACTTCATCTTGCTCTGTTGAGCTCCAGAGCAAAGTCCCTGCTCTGCAGCAGCACAGAGACCAGTCAGCAAGGGAATCTGGTTTGTCTCAGAGCCCCAAACGCTCACCTCTCCCCACCCAATGGGGTCTCCTTTGGCCTTCCCCCTGAGCTCAGTCAGCACCCAGGAACACACAATTTGATTCCACTTTTTAGCTCTTGTGATCCATTTTAAAAACCACCCAAGTGATGCAGAAACTCAAACCACAGTGAGAGCACAGCATGGCTCATGGGAGTGTAAACGCTGTCTAAGGAGAACAAGGACATTTTGAAGAGGGGACTGGATCCCAGAGGCCCTGGAGAAAGGGCTGTCCTGCTTCCAGGGGTGTCCTCTTTGAGCAGAGGGCTCTGGCAGTGCCAGGGGACCAGGGGACCAGCACGAGTAGCTCTTGCCACAGCTCACTCTGCGTTTCAGTAATTAAATAAAACTCAGTCTCAGCTCCTAAGAGCTTCTTGTGCTGCACAATAGCCAGTTACAAAAGGATTTGAAAAATGATGAAGGGAATACTCAAGAGTTGTGTTCGAAAAGAAACGAGGAGGCTCCCGAGCTGCAGAGATTGCCTGTGTGCACAATACAGACACTCACCCTCCACCAGCCCCAGACTGAAGTGTTTCAGAGAGAGATGACAGACCTTGGCACTCGGTGCTTCTCAAGAGCAGGGTAGATGAGGAGACAATTAGCAAAAATACAGGATCATTTGCATTTTCAGGAATACTTGAAGGATTCTCACTCTCTGCCAAATTAAAAGGGGAAGTGGGACGAAACGCATCTGGGATGGCTGGATGAGCCCTGAAAGCACAAAGGCTGGAGCAGGGAAGCCCCAGGAACTGAGAACCCTCAGTTTGTACCCTCACTGTTCTCTCACTGTGGCCACCCTGGACCCATAAATGCTGGCACCTCCTGCAGCCCAATGGCTTCAGGAACCAGTCCCAGTTTTTTGAGTTTGTCTCTCACTGACGTTTGTGAGATCTGCTAAAGGTTTCCCACAGTCAGAGTGGTTTGGAAGAGCATTTGCTGTCCTCCTTGGCACAGTGCTAGTGAGCTGAGCTGGCCCCAGCCCTGGACAGAAACAGGGACAGGGACAGGGACAGGGACAGGGACAGGGACAGGGACAGGGACAGGGACAGGGACAGGAACAGGGACGGGGACAGGGACAGGGTGCCTTCCCCATGCAGGAGCCCTTTGTCATGAGACGTGGAGGAATGTCATTGTCCCCACACTTCTGTCAGATTTGGTTGAAATCTGCTGGGAGATTACAAAGTTATTGCAGCAGACATGCAGCCAGACCCAGCCAGGCATGGACAGCCCCATCACAAAAACTGCATTTCATTAGAGAACTGAGCTGAAGCCACGCTGGATCTTCCTCTCCCCACAGCCCCTGTGTCACTCCCCCTTTCCACGTCCATGCTCACTGGACAGACTGGTTCCAATATACTCTAATTGCTTCCAACTCCTCTCTAGAACAGAACAGGCAAAGGACGAGGAATGTGAAACTCTTGCTTAGATCCTCAGGGATGAGACCGAGAAGGTGAAAGCCCACATGGAGCTCGAAGCAGTGAGAGGTAACCACAGGCTTTGGGGGGCTCTGCTGGGGACCAGGGGACCCCAGAGAGGCTCTGAGCCTGTCATTACTTGGGGACATGGTGTGTGATGGATTGTGTGGAAAAGGCTGGGCAGCTGGTGATTTTTGGGGTCAGTCTGCACAAACTGGTTTTGGAGGACCAGAGTGGGGCTGGATCTGTGGCAGGACAGTTCATCAGGCTGATGCTGGGTGACACCACTGCCCATGACCTAACAGGAGCGATGGCCAGTCCCCTCATGTCACCAGGGAATGCTTCCAAACTGCTACCGTCCCTCCTTTGCACCCCAAGCGATTTCTCTTCTCTTGTGCTAATTCAGCCACATTCTGTCTTTCCTGCACAGCTGCCACAGCCGGGCTCCTTCCTGCCTGTGGGGACACCGCTTTCAGGATGTGGTTTCTCCGGAAGCGCTGGAGCCTGGTGGGTGCAGGAGCATCCCAACGGCCCAGGGCACCTGCTGGGCTCTGCCACCAGCTGTGTGCCCGCAGAGCCACCCCTGGTGTGTCACAGTGCAGCGGGCACAGGGACATCCTCCCGCCGCTGTCCTGCTCCTTGCCACCCGCCCTGCATCTCACGGCACTGGCACTGAACTCGTTGGTTCTCTGCCTGAAAATGAGTCAGGCCAGCTCTGACCTGGATGTGTCCAGAGGTTGGTTTTCTGCCATGTTAGCCCTGTTCCTCCTGGAGAAGTCCAGGCAGTCCCAGAGAGGATGCCAGCATAGGCAGCGTCCCTGAGAGCAGGAAAAATCCTGTCACCAGCATCAGGGACTCATGGGCTTGGCTCAGCCATCTCTGCCTGCATCATGGATAGGGGAGGATGAGCAGTTGGGCTGGAGGGATGGTTGGGAGGAACGAGAGGAAGGAGAGGACCCAGAAGGAAGGAAAGGGAAGCGAGCAGCCCTACACAGCAAACCCTGGAAACACCTCCCAGTGCTGCAATGCCACCAGAGGGATGGTCCTCACACTGGGTATTTATTGGGAAGGGAACGGTAGGAATACTGTGGCAAGGCTGAGGTGTGGCTGGGTTTGGGCTGTGGATCAGAGCCTGCACATCTCAGCAGAATAAACACAGATAGAGAGGCAGAAGGTAGATAGGCAGAAGCATCCACCCTCCAGGGCTCCTCTGGGGTCAGTGGCTGGGCACAGAAAAGACTGATCCTGCACAGGAGCAGTGCAAAGGGCTGGTGGCCCTGAGGAGAATGGGGGTATGGATGTTTGTGTGGTGAGAGGACTGCCTCTCAAAGGGACAGAGGGCAGAGAGAGTGAAGGTGACACTGATATGGGTGTTCCTGCATGGGGACAGGACACTCCCCAGGCCCCTGACATCCTTTATGGCAGAGCAGCGATGGGCACCTTGGGAAGGGCAGGGGAAGAAGAAGAGGGTTTGCAGTGCTGGTCAGTGCTCCCCACTTGTGGCTGTGCTCCTTCTGTTTCACCTGGAGCTCAAAACACTCCTGATCCCAAAAAGCTTGTTAGTAGAGCTGGGTGGCAACAGATGGATACAGACGGGTTGGGAGAAGGAGAAACAACACAGCAATACCAGCAGCACGATGTGTGCTCACCAAAGCACAGCAGGAGCCGAGCTTGGGAGGAAATGGAGAATTCTGAAGAGCGTTTTGGTTCCTTTGGGATGCTTGCAGGTGGTTTGTCTGAAGCATGACAGCCAGCATGAGACAACATGCTGATTTGGGAACCTGGCAAGTGGTTGATGAGAGAAAGAGCACTTGGCTGTTCCCAGCCCTGTGCAAACAGGAGATGGGAATGAGCAGGCTCTGGCTGAGAACTGAGAAGCCACATCTCACCCATCCCATCCCATCCCATCCCATCCCATCCCATCCCATCCCATCCCATCCCATCCCATCCCATCCCATCCCATCCCATCCCATCCCATCCCATCCCACCTCAGGTGCTCAGTTGCCTTGCCATCACTCAGAGCACTTCACATTCCAGCAAAGTGGGTGCCCTGCAGTTCCAGCAGCTCAGGCTTTGGACCAGACTCCCCAAATCTGGTGGGAAGGGCCACTGAGAGCAGCATGGCATCGGGTCCCTCTCAGCTGCTGCTGCTGTGGAGGCAGTGGTGGGATGTGCTGTATATTAAGTGGAGTGGCAGCTGCGATATTGCCAACTAAAACTAAGTACAAAATTTACAGCAGTAAATTCTTCTCTCTTCAGGGTGGTTAATTATCTTAATTACTTTTATTATCTTTTATCTTTTAAGATCCCAAATTGCTTATTTCTGCTTGTGTTGCCAAAGGGGGTTGCATATTTTTTACTGGCGCACGCTGTGCAGAGGCTCTGATACGCGTGTCTGCGTGGTACACTTTAAAAGAACTTTGATTTATACAAGGCTTCTCCTCGGGATTTTAATTGTACTAAATAGGGAAAACAAAGTTCAGTGAAATATTGACTGACTGAAGAGCTGACAAGTGGCTCTTTCCTTTTGTTCAAGACAGGGACGAGGCAACTCGCGCTGTCCGCTTGCGGGAGCAGGAGGGGATCTGGCTTCTCTGGGCCACTCTGCAGGGCACCGGGGAATGTGTGACCCTGGAGTGGCACAGGGCTATGGCAGTGAGGGGTCCCAGCGCGGTGGGCAGGCAGGGGATGAGCTGGGTGGGTGCTGGTCTCCATCAGGCAGCCCGTGGTGCTGGGGGCTGTGCCCACCCCAGACCCCAAGTGACTGCTCAGCCACCACTTTGGGCACCCACCATCCCTCCTCATTCCAGGCATTCCCTTTCCCTTCTCCAAGCTGCCTCCAGGAAGTTCTTCCAAAATTCTGGCCCGAGGGAAGTGCCTGGGGTGTGATTTTTGCCCGTGATTTTATCCCGGGGGTGCACAGGCGAGGCTGCCCCAGCACCAGGGCTCCTCTCAGAGTGTCCCCTGAGGGCACCTCTCTCCTGCTGCCTCCCCTGCAAATATCCATCCCCGGGGAACTGCTCTCCTCTCCTTTTCCTGCTCCCCTGTCTAAGCAGCATTCTTTTTTTTTTCGCAGGGGCAAGAGATTTTCGGGAAAGGTGCCTCATCCCCTGGGGATCAGCCTGGGTAGAGCTGAGAAGAGAACAGCCCGTCACCAAAGGTGGAAGGAGGAGGGAGGAGGAGGAGGAGGGAAGAAGGAGGAAAGATTTTCTGTATCCCACAGAGGAGCCTCCTAAACGCTCCCAGGTGCTTTTCGAATGGAATGGCGATTTCCTCCGTGTTTATTTTCAATGCTGTCCCGCCTGGGGAGCCTGGGGGGCTTTGGGGGGAGCCAGTCTTGGCCAGCCTTGCCCCAGCTCTGCATGCACTGAAGGTCCCTCTCATGGCATTCAGCTGACAGGGAGGGAAAGAGCTTTTCATGCGCAAAACAAAGGGGAGAGGGGGCTTTTCTTTGCTGCCTGCTGAATGCCACACACCCCTGGCCAAGGGGGGCAGCTCGGGGCTCTGAACAATCACGACATGAAAGGCAGAGAGAGAAGGAGGGAGAGAAAAAAACCTCTCTCCTTCTCATGAGAGCACTGTAGCCTCTTGTTGGTGGTTCTGGAGAGCTCCCTGTCACCCCAGGAGAATCGTGGCTGTGATTACTCCAAGCTGTGTATAACCCCACGCCTTACAGGTATTTTTTTTTTCTGTCTTCCTCGTCTTTTAATAGCAAACCCAACACAACTGCTGCAGCCCTGCTTCCTCCCCCATTGCTGTGCTGGCTGCCTGCTGTCAGATGAAATTTATGCTGTGGTTTAGGAGTAATTTTTAGTTTGGAAGATTTGTCCTCCTGCCACCTGCTATAAATAAGCCCCGTGAGGTGGCAGAGTCTGTCTGTCCTGGTGACACCATGGCATGGTTGGTGATGGTGGTGGGCCCATGGCACAGTTTTTGCTGTGACTTGTGGTGCCTTTGCTTTGCCTTGCCTGTGGCTGGCACAGGCTCTCAAGGCCTGGGGACCCCTCAATTCCTGCCCCTGGGGAGCAGCCAGATTTTGGCCGTCTGCAGCTGGCAAGGAGCTGTGGAGGTGCTGAATCTGCAGCTTCCCATTGTGCTCGTGGTGATCTACAGCACAAGGGGCTGTGCTTAGGCAAGGCCACCTCTCTCTCCTTTTGGAGAGTGTATTTTCTGTTCCTGACAGATGCTGGAGGGGCACCTGGCACTGTGGTGACCCTCCAGTGGTGAGCCCAGCACTGCAGCAGCCTGAGCCTCTGTCTGCCTCTGGAGCTCTGAGTGCAGAAGTGCAGACATATTCTGGATTTTGCTGTCCAAGTGAAAGAAAATTCCCTGATGCTGAATATCCAAGCCTGCAGCCTGAGTTTTGCAGCGCTTGAGAAAATGGAAGTTTCAGTGTTACCTCCGCATTTTGACAGCTGAAGTGCCTTCCTTGCGTTTGTGAGCCCAGAACATCTGAGGGAGTTTCCTTTTCAAAACAAACATCCTGAGGGAGAGGCTGCAGCCGCCGCAGGACTCACCCACAGTGCTCCAGTTGCTGCCACAGAGCTGGGCACTCATGGGCCTTGTCCCCTGTCCCAAGTGCCCTGTCACCACATGGCAAGGCTGGCAGGGACACACGGCCACCCCCAGCCAGACCCAGCTGCTCCCAGCGCCCGCCAGTCCGGGCAGAGCTCTCCCCTCCATCTCATTTTTCGTGCAGGAACCAGCAACATCAGGATTTGCTATTTATTTTAAATTGCAAACTTTTCAGCTGGAAAGGAACAATGGGGGGAAAAAAACCCCAACGCGCCTGGGTCGACTTCCATGTATAAAAGTATCCCATGTCTTTAAGGCAGTGAATTTTAAAAAGGCACATAATTAGCAGGCTGCTTCCTCGTCTGTATTCTCCTCATCTGCCTGCCCACATAAACATTCGGCACACAGCACTTCCAGACACTTTTTAATAGAATCGCTTAAAACAATTAATTACCAGAGTTTTCATTCAAGCTGCAGTGGAAAAGATACGCCGGCAATAAAAGGCATTTATTCGTTGGTTTCTGGAGGCCTGTTTGTTATTAACATGTAAATTAAATCATCACAGATGTTCCATTTTTAATCTGGGGATGTGAAGTGCAGGGCTAACCATGGCCCAAACAGCCTGATTTTATTACACACACATTCATTAGGAACCAGCAGTATTATTGGATATCATTTTTCTTTGATGCATTTTTTAAACCAATTATCAGTATAATTTGTTCATTTCCCTCCCTATTTGTTTTTCTTTTGCCATTTGTGTCAGGATTCTCCAATCAAGGGCGATGCCTTTGGCTCTTCATGGCCTCCCCCTTGCTGCTGGCCAGTTCCACCATAGAGCCCATGCCTGGCTGTGGCCTCATGGAGCTCTTGCTGCAGCTGGGCACAGGCAGTGACCAGTCTGCTGCCAGAAGAGGTGGTTTGAGTATGGAGAAGCTCACTGTACCCACACAGTGCAAGGTGATCCTGGAGAGTCAAGGTCCATCAAAATCCTGAGATGAAAACCCAGATGGAGAAGAGAAGGGGCCAAAGACCACCAGACCTGGAGTGGGACAGTGATGACAATAATGATGGACAGATGGACAGGGGTGCCACTGCTTCTGTGTATGCCTGAAAGAGCAAGGCTTTCTCTTCCTCCTGCAGGCAGAGCCTCCTGGCTACTGACTGCCACCTTGGGGTGCTCTCCAGGGCTCTTCAGGACCGTGGCACTCAGTGGAGGATGGTCACCATTGCCCCCAGAGGGGAGCACAGTGGCTCCAACACCCCAGTGCCAGCTGGCTGATCCACCCCCAGGCACTGACTGCATCCCTGTCCCCAGCTGCAGGAGAGCCTCAGGAGCCCCAGGAGGGATTGTTGATGTGGAATCGATTCTGATTGCAGTCAGCATTGCATTGCTGCAACGAGCCCAGGAACAGTTCTGGTCTAAAAGCAGGATTTAGATCAGTGAGGCATAAATAGCTCTGACTCCTACAGTGCTGTGGGGCTCACTGGGATGGGTGGGAGTCTTTGGATGGGGCTGGCCTGTCCCTGGAAGTGTCCAAGGCCATGTTGGACAGGGCTTGGAGCAACCAGGGATAGTGGAAGGTGACTCTGCCCATGGCAAGGGGTGGGATGAGCTTTAAGGTCCTTCCCACCCAAACCAGTCTGGGATTCTGAGGATCTGTGGTGGGCACTGGGCATGGACCCCACAGGGCAGCACTACAAAGAGGATCCTGCTGGGGTAGGGACCTCCTCACCCATCAGACTCTTTAAGCAAAGCTGGCATTGCACATCTCAGTTATTAATGATTTTGCTTTGATTTTGGTTACTGGCAACCCAGCCCACGGCGGTACAAACAGGGAGATAGTGGAAAATCACCTTCATCCAAGAAAAACTCAAGATTTTTATGTGCAAAACACATAAATGTTTAATTTTCACCTGGAATAATTTTCTAAAGTGAAAAGGCAGTTTTTGCACCCAAAGAAGTGTCTCATGCTGGAACGCTGCTCCTGTGAACACGGGTGTTTGTCTGAAAAGCAGGGAAATTACTGCTGGAATTGACTTCAGAAGGATCCTTAAACAAAACACCAGAAGGCAGGTAAAACCAGACAAGGGAACCAGAGCATCTCCACTAATTAAAATAGCGGTCTGCAGCCTGAAACATTTTTTTGCATGTCCCATCAGCCTCACCCTCACCTGCACATACACCTGCAAGGCCACAGCTCTGCCCATCCCATCCCATCCCATCCCATCCCATCCCATCCCATCCCATCCCATCCCATCCCATCCCATCCCAGCACTTCCCCAGGAGCTGTCCCCAAAGCAGGACACAGCCTGCATGGCCTTTGTCCTTGGGAATCATCCGGGTGGCTGAGGCTGCCTCCTTCCACTGCCACCCCGTGTCCTTGCCATGATAACTGTCAGAGAAGGGGGGTTGGGGGGAGTCTTGCAATGACCAAAAAACTCCTGGAAATGCTTTCATGCTAAAAATCCCGTGTTTGACAGAAGTGTGAGATACCTTGAGGCCTTCTATTGATTACCTGGGAGCAGGAGAGCACTGGCGCTTTGAGCTGTCACAGTTCCAGGCGTTTCTGAAAACGATAGAAGACTGGAACAAAAACACTACTAAGGCTCCTGACACAGCGTGTTAAGCAATAAAACATGTTTAATTGTGTTGTCTTAAGGCTATAACCATTTCCTGGCTGAAGGTCACTCACTACCCGTACTGCCGGTGGGGGAGAGGAGCTCTGACAGGTAGGAATCCAAATAGGAAGCAGATATCTGGGAGATTACGGTGTGAACAACACTGAAATGCCAATGCCAGGGTAGTTAAAATGAGCAGCACAAGTAGCAGGACATCTCCTGGCTGGCAGATCTATACAGGGGATGTTATAAACACCGCCTGGGGCTTCGATCAGGGACACTCTGGGGCACTTTGTCAGCACGTGGCACCATCAGTCTGTGTCTGTCAGCTGCAACTGGACCCATCTTCACCCACCGTTGCCCCCACATCCATGGGGGACCAGGCAAGCTCCTGGTGGGAGCTCATCTCCTCCCAAAGACCGTCCTGCCTTGCTCCAGGGATCAGCATCCAGATGTGCTCTGCTCCCTGCACATCTGCTCTGGCATCTGTGGGTCATCTCACACAGGTTCTGCCCAGCTCCCCATGGAGCCAGACTACCTGGGGTCAGGTTGGGAAGGGTGGAGTGATTTTATTTTCCTTGGCTAGAGGCATTATAATCATAAAATGTGCATTTGGGAAGAAATTCCAGGCATTCATCACCCCAGATACTGCCAGGCCTCCCTGTTCTTGAACATCCACACACTTTGTCCTCTTGTTGGTTAGTCTTGGTAACTTCCGTGTGAGAGGGGACCCTGAGCCTCGAGGTGTCTTGTGTTTAATGAGAAACAAAAAAGATTAGATTGTAGCAAGGTATTTAATTATTAGGATATTGCAGCTCTGGCTGCATCCTTTGCCTCTCCATGGGGGAAGTGCCAAATTGCATGTCACCTCAGAGGGCATATTTTCTGTAGTTTTCAGAGCTCCTACAATGGCAGCTCATGAATATTTACTGAGCTGCTCAGATATGCAGCGGTGGGAACAAATAAAAAAACCCTTGTATTTGCATCTCCCACAGACACTAACAAACCATGTGGCTCTGGTGGGGAGAAGATGGGAGATTGCTGTTGCCTTTCCAGAGGGATAGAGGAAACAGCTTCTTGTATAATGAGATTGACTTTTAAATTGAAAGTGGTGCTGGTTGTGCTGCAGTTCATACTTCCATGCTGTGCGTTTGCTCCCTAGGCTCTAACATTAAGACATCTTATGTACAAGCTGGGAGGATTCAATTAGAGTTTCAGTTATTAATCAATCAATTAAGCCACAATCTTTAGAATATACATTTTCACTCCTAAAGAGGTGTGATGCTGGCATGGTGAACTTTAGGGCCCCCATTTCACCTGGGCACACAGGCAGAGTCTGTGCAGAGCTCCTGGTGCTGGCACGGTGCTGTGCCGGGCTGGTTTTGGCACAGTGCTGGTCAGGGGCAGTGAGATCTGGCACTCAGATTGAGCACCAGGAAATGCCAACACAGCTGGCACCAAGTCCTTCCAGAAACATCCAGTTCCCATTGCTTTATTCCCAAGCTGGAACTGCTCTGCCCAGCCCCAGCACACGGATGGAAGGGAGGACAGCTTGGCTGTGCAGTTGATCTCTCACTGCTGCTCTGACAGCAGCTTCATGATCCTGCTGGAGGAGATCCTGAGGCCTTCCTTGCCTGGAAAAATCTGTGTATGAGTCAAGAGACTCAGAGAAGGGCTCCACATCGACTGTGCCATCCAGCTGCTGTCTCCTCCAGCCCCTCTCCCCTACTCCTCATGCTTGCTGTCCCCTCGTTGTCTCCTGCTCTGCCCCTGGGTGAGGAAGAGATGCACGTGACACTACAAACCCTGCACTTGATCTGGTTCTCCCACATCCCTGGCATTTTCCTGCTGTAAGAAGGAGCTGGAGGCAACTCTTTGAGGTGTTGCATGTGGACAAAGAGAGAGGTGGCTTGTTCTTAATTTCTGTAGTGTGTTTCAAAGGCTGCAGCTGTGTCAGGGTGAGATTCACACACGCCTCAGGCCAGGAAGAATGTTCTTCATGCCCTGGTATTTCTTCATTAGTGACATCTGCCCAGTCCTTGCTGGACAGGTCCATTTTCATGGGCTGCTCAGTGAAGGGAGGAGAGCAGCATTGAGAGAAGGAATGATTCCCTGTGTCCTGATGCCTGGGATATTTAATCAGATCTGTAACCAGGAGTCCAGGGGAAGGATTTGGAGGAAACGAGCTCTGTGGTTTCGAGCTGAAGTTTGAACACTCGAAGAGAAGTAAATGTGCAAGTGCTGTCTGTAGGCAGGGAAAAAAAAGCCAAGGGAGGATTAAATGGCAATGTTACCTTTACTCTTGTCAAATACCTAAGTAGAAACATTGGTTAATGCCCTTAAAAAAGGCCCATTACCACAGGGCAGGGAGTCAAAGAGCCTGGCTGCCCTAATACTCAGTTATCTCGTTCCCGGATAATGGAATGACCCCTCGCCTGCCCGAGCTGTACTACGATATAATAGCATGAGCCGTGTGAA
The DNA here is from genome assembly GCF_009819655.1 of Sylvia atricapilla. Lineage (NCBI taxonomy): Eukaryota > Metazoa > Chordata > Aves > Passeriformes > Sylviidae > Sylvia > Sylvia atricapilla. The sequence continues at coordinate 9,190,308 of NC_089156.1, forward strand.
TAAAGAGGTTATTTTTGGAATCCAATTGAAGCAGTGCCGGAGCCGGCGTGACAGGGGAAGGATTGAACAAGATGCAATGTTCTAAGGGAAGGGAAAAAAAATTGAATTTTGGGGAAGGTGGCACTGGCAGTGAACTGTGCAAACAGAAGCACCGTGGTGCTGGCAGAGCATGGTGCCACAGGACGGTTTGAGGGGATGCTGGGGCTGCAGGCTGGCCCAGAACAGAGCAGGCAGGGGAGCTGAGTCCCCAGAGGAGCCAGAATTCCCCCAAAATGCTGAGCAATGGGTGTCTGTGGCAGCCCTGGGCAGCGCAGTCATCAGTGCCAGCCAAGAGCCAGTGGCTGGGGACAGGTCTTTGCCAACACCCTGGTCAGTGCCAGGACCTGGTCCTGGCTCTGCCCTGCAGCCTGCACACCCTGCAGCTCTCTCCATGCCTCTTAAGCACATACATAA